>NC_067398.1:633838342-634015842 GCF_016432865.1 Antechinus flavipes
TTTTTGTTTGTCTTTGGTTTCTTTCTGCCTGTCTCTCATTGTCCCCTTCTTTGTCTCTGACATTTTATCTCTGTGTGTCTTTTTCCATCTCCATCTCTCTCTTCCTTCTCTTCTCCCCATTGCTCCATGAAACTATGAAAATAAGTCTCAAAATTTGAAACATTATTTTCTTATTTTCAGTCTAGCATTTCATCAGTAAATCATCCTGGAAAAGAGGTAGTCTGTAGTAGTAGCCTATCAATAATAAGATAAGGGGCAAAAAGAGTGTTCCCCAGAAGGAAACCATCTATTGTTTTAGATTGATCTTCAAGTTGAATCCTACTCATATACCCCTTGGACTGCTTGAATGACACATACACCTTTCCCTCCCCCCAGCAACATGTCTCCAAAATTTTGGTCCTATTATTCTAAACTTTTTATGATTTTTTATTAAAAGTTCTATAGGTCTTTTAAAATTTCTTATTATTGTTTTTTATATCATGTTCATTTCCATATATATGTATCCCCTGTCCCTTCCAGAAGACTATTCCTGATAACAAAATCCTTTTTAAAAAGAGTTAAGAAAAAAAAGTCTCTTTCTGCAAAAATAACCAACAAATCAACCAAGTCCAATTTAATATCAAAACTCCCATGCTCCTAGTACCTTAATTATATTATTATTGAGACTTTTGTAATTGTACCTTTTAAAAATGTTTTTAAAAACTTGTGTGTCTGGGTTTGTAAGATTCTGTTTTTCAGTCTAAGATGTTATCATATTAAGAATCTAGAATTCTAAGAGTCTGTGATTCTCAGTCTAAAGATTTCATAGTTTGCTTCATCTCTCTCCCCTTTATGTCTCTGCTGTCTTATTTCTTTTTTTTTTCCCCACTTTTCTTTAACTCTTAAACATACATAATCTTGCTTTTGTTTCTCTTCCTAGATCCCTGACATCCTGATCTTGTGTGAGCACTGCAGGAATCAGGGCCTCCATTCATCTCGGTGGGTGACAGCTGACAGTGGCAGCATTCAATTAAAATGCATGGGAAAGAGTTGGGAAGCTGCAAAAAAAAAAAAAAAGTCTCTAATTTTAGTCTGACTACTAATTAGTAGAGTAATTAAAACACACACACGTAAAGTTGACAGATATATGCAATGCTAGCATTCTTACTCGCTCTTCTTACTGTTGTGAGTACCATTGATTGATGTTTCTCCCCCTCCTCAGCTTGTGTTTTGAAAGCTCAGAATTACTTGACACCTTTGGCAATGAAGATTTTTCCTTGGTGAATACCAAGCCCCCAGTGTCTCAGAAAAGAATCTTAAATATCCATAGGAAGAGACAAGGTATTAAAGAGTTTCTGACCACCTGGTACACTTCTTAGACTGTAACCAGCTGTCAGCCCGAGATAATGTGGCCTATACATACATGCATACATACAGCAGCATATGAGTATGCATATCTAACATTGTACCATTCCTCAGTCGCCACCACTGGGCTATTAATTTTTCTATTTCCATTCTTCTCGACAGAAGAGTAGCTGTCCAGGGGATTCCTGCTCAGTTACTGGTTGAGACAATGATGCTTCAGGTCCCTTGCAGCTCTGAGATGCTGAGATTCTGTGACAGAGTCTTGGATATTGGACTTGGATGTTCCTGATTTCAATAATGTAAAAGCTGATTGGAACATGGTTCACTTGAGATATTTTAAGGCATCTGTTTCAGGATTCTATCTCTGGGAATTAGTGATGTTACTTACTTTGATTGCCACAAAGGAAACAGAATACATGACCACAGGATGCTACAATGATGTCACCATCTGACTTCACAGACATTTTAATGGCTTGCACACAAGGATGATTCATTTAACAAACAATTTCTTGGACATTTATTGAGGTTCTAAGACTATTTGTAATTAAAATTGTGGGGATCCTCAAAGCCAATGTAGAAATATATCTTGGACATAAAAGTAGACTAGTATATTATTGGAGATGACCAGCATGGGAGCAGTGTTACAGATATCGACATGGAGAGAAATGATCAGAAAAATGAAGTACTCTGGTTATGATTGAGTGCTGAAATTAATAGATGAATAGACTAAATATTAAAACGGGGATCTTCTAAAAAATTTTAATACATGGGAGAAAGCTTTGGCATGGTGTGACTAAAATCTCTGTTAAGGATTTATTATAGGAGGCAAATAAAAACCATGCAAATCAAAAAGATATGTATTGTACACTGCTGGAAGAAGGCATACTCCCATTGGTAAAATCATGACTTGGTTTAATTATGATTACAGGGGACCTCCCATTTAGGAAAGCCACCCTAGGTTTAACGTGTTTTGTGGTCAGCACTTACTCCAAAGCCCAGCTCTTAAGTTCTTACCAATGTGTTTATATGACTAGCTGGACAGAGAATACATTAATTCAAAGCTAAAGGCATTTAATCAAATAGTCTCTCCCTGCATGGTCCCCATGGTTAATATAATAAAAAATGCATTCTCAGGACAATGCTAGTGGGGGAGGAGCACAAACAGAAAATGATCAGAGTACATGAACAACATGTACTTGAGGAGTACATGTGGCATATATCACATAAAGGGACAATAACCAGCAAATTGCACGGTTAAGGCACGTACGCAGAGGCTACATATATGGGGATGTGTGTAGGCAACTCAGATTATACTGTGTTATCTTTAGCAGGTTTCTATCTCTCTCTTTCTCCACCATCCCTGCTCATCTGTCTTTCTGTCTCTCTGTCTCTCATTGCTACTATTTAAAAATCATAATTTCACCAGGAACAATTACTGGCTCTCTTCCTTTCATTAAAAAGGTCTGATGACTAGAAAGCCTTTCCCTGGTGAGGGAAGTCTAACTTCTCTCTAGTCCACTAGCAAGTGCTAAGAAGTCAGACTGAAGTCAGAGTATACTGGGCTTAAGATTATCTATTTCTTTTGACTGCCCATTTCTGTCACTGGTATGAATTCTATTGTCCTAGACAGTAGACAGCTATCTGATCTTGGATTACCAACTTCATATAACTCTCACTTAGCCTTTTACAGAAATATTATATTTCTCAAGCCCATATTTTTTAGTTCTGCCCAAAATGTTCCATATGAGCTAAGCAGGAGTCACAGAGTTGAAGTTATTTGTTCCCCGAGTGGTCTTTTATTAGTATGCAAATGAAGTTGAAGAGGAAAATAATCCTAAACTGAGGAATCAAAGTCATTATTTTCTCTGCTTTAGGACAAATTTTTTTCTTCTCTTTGAAGGGAAAAGAGTAGCTGTCCTGGGGATTCATATCTTGATACTAGTTAAGATAATGATTCTAAAGTCCCTTCCAACTTTGAAAGAGAAAAAACAACAATAAAAACAATAGCAATAATTTTTGCCTTTTAAATTGTATTAAAATTAAGTACAAAAGCTCCCTCTCTCCTTACCAAGTATCACCCAGATAATCCCCTAAAGTTGTATATAATCTACTTCCAACTCCTTTTGTAATGTCCATGGACTTTAGTTTTCTTAGGTGATCCCATATTACTAATTCATACCCTGATAATATTTGTTAATTTATTTGTTTGACTGGAGGAGAGGGGTATGTGGGCAGAATTTACTACTGAGAAATCCAAGTGCAAATGGTAAATTCATGTATTGAGCACTTCCACTTGCCTTAAGAACAATTATGCCAAGAAACTGTAAAGATAATCCCTTAAAATGAGCGACAAGAAGACAATTCCCTTTCCATGCAAACATTTCATGCCTCTTAAGTAGATTTTTAATAAGCTAAATTAAATTAAGTTGGTATCCTAGAGTTTTAGACACAGTGCAGTAAGACATTTAGAATGCAGAATCACACATTACATGTCAGCAGACCCACATAAACTATTCAACACACACACATTCTATCCCTTGTCTCAATTCAGTTATCCACACCCCTTCTTTTGTTCTTTAAAAAATTTTTGTTCCATCAATAAAGTCTGAAATGCCCTGCATGTCTGACCATTCTTTTCAGAATTATCTTTACAATTTCTCATCCCTTGAGTCTCCCTTGTTTTGAAGACCACATCAGAACACTACTTGTTCACTTTTAGTGCTTTCAGACAATCACTGAATTTCTCTTGCTTTGAAGTTCATTCTACAAACACCATGCAATTTAGATATTTGTGGCAGTTATTGTTCCTCTGGTCATTCCCTTTCCTCTATGAAGATGTTCAGTATATGCTTGATTCTCCGTCTCCTCTACCCCAACTCTTAATCTTATTTGAAGGAATTGAAAAATATTTTAATGTTTCTCCAAACAAACTAGCTTTACAATGTTTTAATCTTATCAACTCCCCTGGCCAACCCACCTTTTTTACTCTCTGGCATACAGGAGACTGACCAGACCTTTGATTTTCTGATTGTCTTTAATTTATGAACAAGAGATGACCCTTCCTCTTACTGATACATATACCTCTACCTATATTCTTGATTCTCTTCTTTCATTTTTTCTAGGCTATCACCAAATTATGTTTTCATTACAAAACTGCTCATTTATTCCATATTCAAAAGTTAAAAATAATTTTTATCTTACTATACTGATTATTATCTGATTGTTATTATCCAGTAACTCTCCTTCCTTCCACAGTCAAACTTGTAAAAAAGCTATCATTTTTTAAAAAACCTTTTGATATGAGTCATGTTGGAAAAAAAAAATATATAACAAAAGAAAAAAAATGAGAAGGAAAAACAAAACCAAAGAAAAACCAACCAAGCAAACAAACAAACAAAAAAGCTGAAAATTGTTTGCTTTGATCCACATTGAGTCTCCATAGTTCTTTCTCTGGATGCCAATGACATTTTCCCATCCCATGTCTACCGGTGTTGTTTTGAATCATTCACAACTCCACCAACCACTTAATCAAAGTGTTTTTACTCACTTTGCAACAAATTTAAATATAGCTTGCAACTTTACCATTCAACTGAAAATGCCCTCAAATTTCCAATGAAATCTCATAACTTTTTCTCAGGTTTCCACACTAATGGACCCTTCAGTAGCATTCAACACTGATGACTATCATAGTATAAAATAATTAGTGTTAAAAGGGATCTCCTAATTTTTCAACTAAATATAGCTTCTATATAGTAACTTTCCATTTTGCCCAGTGACTTTCAAGGACTTCTTGCACGTACTCCATTTTTTTTGACTGATTTAATGAAAATATCTACCCCCTTTCCATACATTAGTTAAATGAATCATTAGAGATGTTCTTACCTGACTATGATGATTGATTGATTAATACAATGGATCCTCATTTTTACATATCTAGTAAATAAATAGGGATGTATCAATATGAGTGTTGTGAAGTTAACTAAAAAGAAAGGAGTTTGAAATTACTTCTAACTGGGATGAATTAAAGAAAACTAAATGGAAATGAGACAGTTGATCCTGGTTTTAAAAGGTGGGAATCTCTACAAGAGGTGATAAAGATCAGGGGAAAAGAAATTTGAGGAACAATATAAAACTTAACTTCCACATTTTAGTATATCCTACTTAGCTGTCATTGTATAATTTCATAGTAGGAACCACAAATATGACATTCACTTTCCAACTTGGATGGCAACAGCAGATTTGTCAAGTTAGAAAGCAAATACTTTCTCCCTGATGTGGTAAGACTATTTATAAGGAGGCCAGTTATCACAATAAAAAGCCCCATTGATTTGTTTCCTTGTTCATGGGACAACTAAAATTGGCTGAACAGTTTCTATGTGTGGAAGCAAAATCATTGGCTCCTTTAGATTTATCTCTCTTACCCTCCCTTAACACCCAGGTGCAATTGCATCAAGACCTTTCATTTAAAATAATAGGCTCTTGAGTGCTTAAGAGTAGTAAAAAAGAAGCTAGAAAAAGAAAAAAAAAAAGGGAAACATACATTTCTATAGGAAAGCACCAAAATGACTTTTCAACTGCTTATCATTCTGTGAAATAAGGATTCTATACATTTTGTACAAGCTTTCTATGCTGAGAGATTCCTTCTTACTATTGAATCCTATATTCCCTATTCAAATATGTTATATTCCGTATCCTAACATTATATGTTTAAGTTCTTTTCCAAGGGATTATCAGTTCTTTAGCCTGGAAGAGATCTTTAATCCACAGAATGTGGAATTTTAAAGTTGTGAAGCAACTTAGCCAATTCCCTTATTTAAGAAATAATGAAACTGAGACTTAAGAAGAATACCTTTGAGACAAAATGTGATATTCAATATTAAAAACAAAAGGTCTACATCAATGGGAGTTCTTAATATTTACAAAGTAGATATTGAAATATCAGTCATTTATGAACCACTTCTCAGAATATTTTAAATACATATTAACAACATAAATAGGATTAGAGAAGTAGCCAATTATATATATATATAATATATATATTTAGATATGAATATATATTTATATCTAAAATGATTGACTTAAAGCAGGTTAGAAACTCATGCTAGTATAGTTAGGAACTAGAAACTCACAGAAAAAGTGTCATTTTTATAAAGCTCTAATGTCTTTTATTCTTCCAATGTAAATCGATCCAGTAGTATAGAATATTGGGATGTTGAAAGACATGGGAAAAAAAAAGTGGGAAAAGGCTAGGAAGGAGGTTGTGATTAATAAAAAATTTATACATTTACATGGTATATTATATAGTTAAACTATTAAATAACAAATCTTTGCTTTAGGCAATGTAAGTGTTATTTGTGATCATTTTATAGATGAAGAAACTAAAGGTCAGAGAAACTGATGACTTATTTTCTGGTAAATAGCACAATCAAGATTCAAATACTAGATCTTCTAATAACAAATTACAGGATCAACTAATGCCAGATTACAAGGTTCCTCAAAGATTATTTTGAACTATCTTGAAAATGAATTTTTTTTAAAAAATAAAGCAAAAGAAAAACAACAACAGCAACAACAACAACAAAAAAGGAGTAAGACAGAGGTGAAATGTTCAATAGTAAAACATTGAAAATAAACTTTTCCTAAAGTTCTGAACATAACAACAAAAATAAAACAATTTTGTTGGCATCGTTAACATTTTAACATATACCTTAAAAACTAGATAACCTATTAATGGTTTCAAATGTAATACCCTTTTCATTTTTGAATGTTGAATGAATTTCATTTTGATCAATATACCTATCATTGGTCATGAAGTCTCAAAGTTAAAAAACTCAGGGTCTTCTATATTAAAATATATTATATTATATTATATTATAAAATATATTAAAATATAATAATGGGGAATGCACCTCAAATTGAAAAAAATATTCCCTTAATGCAACATAAATTGCAGCTTAAATATTTCACATTCCATATTTTGAAAAGGGTTAATCCTATGTTGGATGGAAAATACCATCTTATATCTTTAAAAAATAATATTTATTTGAAAAAAGTGCAAGATATACTGAGACAATATTCTAAAATTTTGGTAATATAAACATAGATAACATATAGATGCTGCTATCAAGAAGTTTCCAATCTAAAGGAGAAGATGAGAAGCCCACAAATATTTACATGATGGAACATAATCAAACTTTTTTTTTTTTAACAGAAAAATTCAACTCAATGTTTAGTCTCTTTTATTCAGTGTTTTTAAGTGAAGGCAATATGAATTAATAGAAGACACTTAAGGGAGCACAGAATGGAAGCCAAGGGCAAAAAAGAGATGGATCATGGTTTGACATTAATTTCCCATAATTTTCAAGCAGTTGACACATTCATAACTACTGTCGCCACATTGAGAATCACGTAGAAAACTCCAAATGACAGTAGACAGATCACCCCTAAAACTATGGTCTGGACTAAGATTTCTAAGGATATTTGGGGGAGATTGTAAAAAAAAAAAAAGACACAAGCAGGATATCATGAGGAATTCTCTAGTATAATGGTCTTTCGGGCCATGGCAGAAGCAGAAGTCCCTGACAATTTTCTGAGAGGCTGCTCCAGGATATATTGTATGATTAAACCAAATTGTGTTTGGCACTTCTGGATCAAATGAATTAACATTCAAACATTAAAGAGCTATGTAAATTTTATAATAACAATAACAACAATAATTATTATTCTATTCATTCCATGATTAAGTGCAACTCCAGGCAGCACCAAGATCAATCAGAAAAAGTATTTTATAAGGAGGAGGGGTGGGGATCCCTTTCAGGCCACTTCTGAAGTCTCAAAAATGGAATTTCCAATCAGCTAGGAACTGAAAACTTATTTCTTGGAAAATTCCAGGCATAAACAGTAGAGCTATTGAAGGTCCCAAAGTAGGAAAAAAGTAGGAAAAAAAGGGACCAGCAAGAAGGAGAAGGAATATGGTTAGGGCAAAGACAATTTGAGGATGGAAAAGACTGTAATTAAAAATCCTCTTGCTTTAAAAAAAACGTTTTTGCTTTTTCCTGGACTACAACAATATGATATCTAGGAAAATTGGAAAAGGGCAAATTTCATATTTAGACAAGCCCTTAACTAAGCAAAAGTGATAGCGTGAAGTGAGAGAGGATAAGATAAGAAGGCTAATGGAAGATAGCAAGACAAGCTAGAATTTTGAGCATAAGAGGGTAATATGGGATAAAACTAGAAAGATAAATTGGATATGGATTGTGGAGAACCTTGAAAAACCTCAGTGACAGTATATATTGTAGGTAAAGGCCTAATGCAGAAAAGCTAATTGTTTTTGTAAAGGGGAATAGCAGAGCTAGAATAACATCAGTGTTGCATTGGAGAGGTAATAGATAGGAAGTAGAACAGGATAAATATAGTAGTGTAAGACTATATTAGGATTTGACCTAGGATTGACACAGACTAAGTAGAAAGAAGATAATAAAAGCAAAATATATTGTGGTCATACAAATAATAGAAGCTGGCAATTGATGGGAAAAAAAGACTCAAAATACAAAGTGATTAGGAGCAGAACAATAATATTTTATCCATTAGAATAGAGGACTTGAATGGCCAGAAAAAGAATGGAGTTGGTCATATGGTAAAGATAGAGAAGAGCAGATAATTAGCATAAGGGAATATTGATTTTCATACCTGAGATACTAGAAGGACAAGCAAGATGAGTAGATCCGTGAGAAGGATATTTGGGAAAATATAGAAAAGAATGGCTAGAATGAGATGGTAGAGAGGTCGGAGATTTGTAGTAAAGGGGTGCCCATTTGGAAGAAATCAATATTCATTCAAAAGGGATAAAATCAGAAATCACAAACTTCTTTAAAAACAACTTCATGACACTGAAGAAAAAGCTGTGATCTCTATCAAGAAATGTAAATGCTTTTCAAATTAGGTGAAATAATCATATGCATTGTCTAAATCATGTCTAATTATATTCCCAGTGACAGTTTTCTAAAAAAGAAACACTTCAGACTTGATTTCTTAAAAAAAAAAAAAAAAAAAAAAGATAACAAAGTTCTAGAATTGTCCCTGGAAAGAAGGAAATTAAATAGTATCTTGATTTTTCTCTTATAAAAAAGTGGTATACATCCCACAACTGGGATAGTCCAGTCAGTGGACTGCAAACCTGATGTGTCAGTAGGCTACTAATGTGATAGTCACCCAAGCTAAAGTGATTTCAGGAGGCATTTGTGAGATAATATTGTTGACTGCTGGCATTTTTTCCATATGGGAGTGGAATGAGTTTATTCCCCAAACATATTACCTCTTAAGTAAAGAGACAAACTCACATTCTGTCTTTGATATATTTTCTGTTCTGGCTATGGGATAAGAACATGGCACTATAACGCTAGAAGGGACCACAGAAACTATGTAGTTTAGCCTCTTCATTTTTAAGGTTTGTAAAGAAATTCAGAAAAGTTTAGTATCTTGTCTAAGATAACCAGAATTTTAATCTGGATCCTCTGACTCTAGGTCCAATGCTATTTTCAAACCAGGGAAACAGAGTCAGATACATCCATTAAACATATACTGCTCCCAGTCACTGTCCTGAGCTCTGGAAATAAAAAGAAAAGCAGAAGATAGTCCTTGATTTCAAGAAACTCATCATCTAATGGAAGAAGACAAAATATAAATAAACCCTGATAAGGATTGGGGAAGTAAGAGGGGCATGAGGATATCTGGTAGCCAGGATGAAAAGTGAGGAAGTGGGAATTTTTACATTGATCTCATCTTGCAGAATGATGAGTTCCAAGTGATTAAGTCCAAGAGATTAGCTGGGTGGGAAGTGATAAAGTGAATTGTCAGAGTGCCTCTTCTACCATTACAGGATTTGGAAGATGAACCAATGAATCCAAATAAACCAATTCCCTTGACAGAGGAACAAATGGAACTTAAACAAGTGACAAATAGTAAGCAGCACACAAAAAATTTGAACTGAAGTTCTCTCTTACCAATTTCAAAGTTCTCTCTACTTACATAATACTCTAGATTTATAATTTCTGAACATTGTTCTTAAAACTAGTACTTGGATGGCTCTGGAAATGTGAGTGAAGCTTATGATTTTGCACAGCTATGCCTCCTTTAGATCCATTTCACAAACAAGTCTATCTTTGTGATATCATTAGTCTTCCTTGAGAAGGAAGGATGCACAAATTTTGTTTTATTTTTTAAACTAAAATAATTTTTTTCTTCCACTAGCTTTATTTATTTATTTATTTATTGGTGGACTAAATAGTGTGAATAGTATAATTACAACTTTTCTTTTTAAAGAAGTTTCATTGTCTTGTTTTTAGTTTAAAACTTAAAATTCCAATGTTTCCAAAATTAAAGGAAACAAGAATTAAAAATAGCTATGGATTGTTTCAAAAAGAGCCTTTCATGTTTCTGGGAAAGTGACATATTTAGAGGTGCTGATACATGCATTAAATGATTCTATTTCCCAATGTTCCATTTACATACTCTGCCCTCACCTTGCTATGATCTCATTTTAATTCTCAATGCATAGTTCTGGTTTCTAAATTGGCTGTAGAGAGGTTGAAAATGCACACAATAGATATTGAGGATGGCTTTCTTCTTCATATCCAAATGAAAGGAAGAAAAGCTCTCAAAACAGTGCTTAGAGAGATATAATCATTTTTTGTCTTTTGAGGTTTGTTTGTTGTTTTTAAATTTCTTCACAGTGTGATCATCCAGGCTATATTATCTGAGACACAGATTTTATGGGAAGAAATGTGATCACTATCTTCAAATACTTGAGTTGTCATGTGCTTACATGAACTGATGTTGAGTGAACAACCAGAGAACATTGTAACAAGATTCTGTGATGATCATTTGCAAAGAATTTGGCTCTTCTCAGCAATATGGTGATTTAAGACAATTCCAATAGATTTGGGATGCAAAATGTCATTTGCATCCAGAGAGATAATTATGGAAACTGAATATGGATAAAAGCATAGTATTTTCACCTTTTTTTGTTTGTTATTTTTTCATGTTTTTATCCTCCCTTTTGGTGGGATTTTTCTTATACAACATGAAAACTATGGAAACATATTTAAAAATATTGCACATATTTACCTTATATCAGATTGCTTGCTATCTTGGGGAAGGAAGAAGTAAGAGAGAGAGGGAAAATATTTGGAACACAAAGACTTACAAAAATGAGTGCTGAAAACTATTTTTATGTTTTTTGAAAAATAAAATATTATTGAAAGAAAAAATTGTTACGAGGAAGCAGATTTTAACTCCATGCAAAGAAGCACTTCTTAAAAATTAGAACTATCCAAAAGTGAAACTGTCTGACTTAAGAGGTTGTGATCATCTATCACTAGAAGTGTTCAAGTCAAGTCTAAGGAATCTTTTGTTTGGGATGCTGTAAAGAAGATAACTATTTCTCATAGAAAGACTGGGCTTGATGGTCACTGAAGTCTTTTCCTGATCTGAAAGTCTCTGATCTGAATTATCTTTCCAGGTTTGAAATGGGCAGCTGTGAATATTACAGAAGCAGAGAGGTAGAAGTGTTTGTAGTCATCACACTCAGGAGAGCATATCTATCTCCTCTCTCTCTTCACCCTGCCACTCCTACGGACTTCAACTTGCCTAAAAGAAGGTTTGTAATAATATCATTTAGATCTGGAAGGGTTTTAATGGAAGGAATTCATTTTAGCCCAATGTCTTTATTTTCCAGATAAAGTAACTGAAGCTCCGAGAGTAGATAAGGTTTGGTCAAAGTCAGATAGTATGACTTTGATAGTCATATGTGGTAAAACAAGTTATTTTGATTCAGAATAGAACATTCTTTCCAAGACACAATATTTCCTACTGCCAATCTGGGAAAAAAGAGAAAGAGAGAGATGAAATACATATTTATTGAGTACCTCCTATGTTCCAGGCACTGTGGTCAATGCTTACTAAATATTTTCTCATTTGATCCTCACAACCTCCCTGGGAAGTAAGTGCTATTATTTTCATCACATTATAGTTGAGGTGGGCAGAGTCTAAGTGACTTGCCTAGAGTCACACAACTAGTAAGTATCTGAGGCCAGATTTGAACTCGGGTCTCCTAATTCCATGCTGTGCTCTATCTTTTGCACACCTTTTGTTGTTCAGTCATTTCAGTCATGTCACATTCTTTATGAATTCATTTGGGGTTTTCTTGGTTTTCTTTGGTCTTTTCCTTCTCTAGTTCATATAAGACTAAGATAAGAATCTGAGGAAATGCATGTAATTAATTCAAAGTGATTAAATGTCTGAACTCATGATGATGAGTCTCCTTTTCTCTAAGCCTAGTACTCTCTCCATTTTGTCATTTCCCCACAGTTTGGAGGTTTCCACTTTATTTGTTCTTGAAGATTCTTCCTACTAAGAGTCTTTTGGCTAGGGTCTGAAAAAAAAGACATCCCATCATCTTCCTTATTGACTGTTGACTTACCTTTCTAAAGAACTGATGTGGGGGATTGAGCCAGGGCTGTTGATGGTATAATAATCAGGGCATACTGAAACAGGATTGTGGTCACTCCTGGAGAATAGTAGGCAGAACTACCCAGGGACAGAAAGGGCTTCCGATGTAGAGATGGGAAAAAAAGAAATGGAAATGAAATCAAAGATTTGGGTTCCAAATTAGCATAAAGAGGCTGTTCTGAGAACCAAAGCCGTGGAGACTTCAGGTAAGGTCAAATGCAGCATTCCTTCCTTCTTCTTATTTCTTCTGAGCAGAGAGGTAAAAGCTCGCCAGACTCACTGTGTAATGCTGGAGAAACTGGCAAGATAGAGATTAGAGAACAAGTTAATAATTTATTTAATGGAGAGATTTACAGGGACCAAATAGATCCATGTTTGGTCCCAGGTCTGAATGAGACGATTGTTTCAAAGAATCCAGCCGTGAATGTCAGATACAAGATTCTTTTATAGGGTAATAAGAACAATGACATAATGGGAGAGGTACCTGAGATGGGGATTATGTAATGGGGGGAGGCACCTAGGATGACATACTGGGAAGTACTGGAGAGGCCCCTGATACTCTAATGATGTCTAAAATGGATAAAGACCTTTATCCCATCAAACATTAAGAGGGCATGGTTATAACCTGAGGCAGAGTAACTAAATAAGACAATTAGGGAAACTGGGTCAGGACATTAAAAGAGAACTGTGGCACAACATTGGCCTTATTTTTTCTCCAATTTTTCATTGATTGGGAAAAGAAATGGGGGAGAAGAATCAGTTTTTTCTACAATTATTCCTGAAATTTACAATTCAAAGGCTCTTTATAATTCCTTGTGTTGTATTACCATGTTTAGTTATGTCACAGGATAAATAAATCTTATGGTCATTCAGGAAAAAAAAAAAATTAGGGTAAATTTCTTATGAAAGACAGGAGAGTAAATGAGAAGGGGAATTTCTAAATATGGAACATGAACGAGTATACCTGAAATGAGTATCTTTTCCAAGAGAAATATACTGTGTCAAAAACCTAGGTACATAGAACCTTGTGCTAGCTTTAGTCTCTTGTTGTCAGGAGAGAGGACCAATGGTAGGTGGACAAAGGGGGCTTGTGCCAAGTGAGAGGACAGAGATAATGGCCTCCTCAGCACTGACCCTACTCCCACCTTGCCACTGACTTGGGAGCCCACAGATATAATTTCTAGAGTCCAAATTCTATGCTGTATTCCTAGATTGTTCTCTGTGGACAGCAAAAAGCAGTAGATGAGTGAGGGTTTACCCTGATAGCATCAGGCAAAGTGAAAAGGGCCCTGATCTCAGTTAGGAAGACCTATACACCAATCCCTCCGCCACTGGCTGGGTGACCCTGGATTGTTCCAGACTTCAGTGTATTCAAAAGTAAAATAAGGGAATATGATCAGTGGCTTCTACAATCCTGTCTTGTTCCAAATCTATAATCCATAGTACATTAGCATGTGTTTGTGTGTGTGTGTGCGCGTGTGTGTGTGTGTGTGTGTGTGTGTTTGGAGTAGGGGTGAGGATGGAATGAAATTAAAAATAGATTAGTTTTATATTAGGGGAGAGTGGAGCTCTAAGAGGGAGACTTTCAGGTATCAGTCTGATAGTATCTAAAGAAGGTGCAGAGACTAAAAGCTTCCACAGATTTAGTGAAATTGTACAATGAAGATGTTCAGCTATTCTGTTTATAGCTAATGATCCTCCCTTCCCCCTCCCTTTCTCCTTCCCTCCCTCCCTCTCTTCCTTCCTTTTTTCCTCTCTCCCTTCCTTTCTTTGTTCTTCCTTCATTTTCTTTCTCCTTCCCTTTCTTGCTTTTTTTCTTCTTTTCTTTCTTTTCTTCCTCCCTCCCTTTCTTCATTCTTTCCTTTCTTCCTTCCCCTTTTCTTTGCTATTTCTCTAAGTCTGAATAAACATGAATTCTCATCTGTATTCTCTCTGAAATTTGAATTTCACAAAGATTAGGAGGAATTGTGCACTCTCTATTTTTTACATTTCATTTGCACTTGTCTTATCAAAATGAGAATTTTTAAAAAGACCTAGCTGAGCCACCCAGAAAATCTTTGATCAGTCATTTTAAGCTGTTTTTTCTTAGAGACCATCTGGTGAGAAACCATTCAGTTTTTTAAGCATTAGCTACTTTGAAGCCTTAAATATCTCTTCTTTATTTTCTCCCTTTCTTCCTTCCTTCATTCCTTCCTCCTTTCCTTCCTTCCTCCCTTCCTCTCTCCTTCCCTTCCTTTCTCCCTCTCATCCTTCCTTCTTTCCTTCCTTCCTTCCTTCCTTCCTTTTCTCCCTTACCTTTCTTTCTCCCTTCATTCTTTCATTCATTCCTTATTTAATGCTTCCTCTCTTTTATTATCCCTCCCTTTCTCCATGTCCTGCTGTTTGAATAGCTCATCTTAAATTATTACCTAAAAGTCACAGCCTTTGCAACAACCAATGTCAGAAGCTACAAATACATAAAGAAAAAAAATAAACCTTAGCTACAGCTGATCTATTCCCACTGGGAGAGTAAAGGATGCTCCTGCTAGTCAAATTTTGTTTATTTATTTACCTACTTACCATTTTAATTTAAAATGTTCCATTCAGTGGCTATGTTTATGGTTCCCACTGCTAAAGATCTAGTTGAAATCTAAACCTTCTATTAGTTGAAACCTGAATTGGAAAGGTATTGTTGGATGCTCATGACAACCGGAAAATTGTGAGCAAATAAATGATATGAAGCTATTATGGGACCAGGTTTTTGAATTACTGCTCAGCTCTAGACATGGGACAAAATAGGTTATTTTTTAGAATTTGCCTCGAGTTTTAACAAGCATTGGCTCAGAGAGAGAAATGTACTCCTGACCAACATCCAAATAGAACTAACAGGATCTGGAATTAACCTAATATTGTCACAAACTTAATCATATTGTCCTCTTTGGATTTCATTGTCTGGCTCTTTCTGGGACGTCTAGCCATAGACCAATAGACATAATCTTTTCTTAAATTGTTTTATTAGGATTTAGATAGCAGAATGTGATAAAATTTGAGTATTATTATTCCTATCTTTGTATTTTTAGGAAGGATTGCTAAAAGACGTAGTTCTTGCCTTCCTCCTTCTTCCTCTTCCTATCTAGCATGTAATAATAATAAAGATGATGATGATGTAAACAATGATAATGACAACAGCAAATGCAAAAAATGCAAGAGACTGAAACCTTCTGTGTATAGTGTTACTGCAAGTTACAATTATGTAATGACTATTGAATACTTTCTAAGATCAAATCACAGGTAGAATTATCCAAACAGAATTTTATTAAATCTTATAAATCAACAACAAAAAAAAAAAAAACTCAGCCAAACAAAAAAAACCCCAAAATCTTTCCCTCAGATTCAAATCCAATAATATCCTGGGCAATTCAGCTGATAAAGTGTAGTGGAACCACAGCATTAACAAATCCATCTGTTGCCCACAGATATAAGCATTATTCCACTTTAGAAATGAACATAAAATTTTAAGAAATTAAAAAAAAAAATGAGGCAATTGGGGTTAGGTGACTTTCTCAGAGTCACACAGCTAGAAAGTGTTAAGTGTTATCTGAGGCTGAATTTGAACTCAGTTCCTTCTGATTCCAGAATTGGTGGTCTATCTACTATGTCATCCAGTTGCTCTGAGAAATTTTTCTACAGATATTACCATAGTGAATACTCATAGTTATGGAATTACACAGAATAAAAAGTTTTGAGTGGAAGAAATTAAATCTATGAGGAATCAGGACAAGATAAATGGTCTCCCTGCTATTCTGTCTGTTGCTAGTTATTCTAGTAATCCTGTTAACATGTCCCAGAAGTTGAGCATATATCTCAATACTCTTACTCAGCTTCAAAAAGAAATCCCATATAATAGCAAAAGAACATTAAATGTACAAGAATAATAAAATATTAATTAGCTCTGAAACTGTCTCTATTGAACTCCAAATATGATACAAGAGAAATTTTTTTCTATAATAATGATTAAAAATCCTGAAAATTATTCTGATTTATATAGAAATTATTTCAGGATTACTATAGAATAAGAATTCATAAATAAAAAAATATCTATTGACACACAGCTTGGTAGTCGATAGAGAGCCAAACCTGAAGGCAAGAAGATCTGGGCTGCTTTACCTGTGATATAAATCTTATCACTTTGATTGTGTGCTAAACCATTTAACCTTTAAATGCCTCAGGAATTTTCTAAGACAAAGTTATGGAAGAGAAGGTGAACAAAGACTATTTCTATACTGAATTTCCTCACACTAGAGAAAACACATTTTCTCTGTCTCCATACACACACACACATATACACACAAATTTATATTACATAAACATGTGTATCTGTATCTGTCTACAAACTTAATCATATTGTCCTCTTTGGATTTCATTGTCTGGCTCTTTCTGGGACGTCTAGCCATAGACCAATAGACATAATCTTTTCTTAAATTGTTTTATTAGGATTTAGATAGCAGAATGTGATAAAATTTGAGTATTATTATTCCTATCTTTGTATTTTTAGGAAGGATTGCTAAAAGACGTAGTTCTTGCCTTCCTCCTTCTTCCTCTTCCTATCTAGCATGTAATAATAATAAAGATGATGATGATGTAAACAATGATAATGACAACAGCAAATGCAAAAAATGCAAGAGACTGAAACCTTCTGTGTATAGTGTTACTGCAAGTTACAATTATGTAATGACTATTGAATACTTTCTAAGATCAAATCACAGGTAGAATTATCCAAACAGAATTTTATTAAATCTTATAAATCAACAACAACAAAAAAAAAACTCAGCCAAACAAAAAAAACCCCAAAATCTTTCCCTCAGATTCAAATCCAATAATATCCTGGGCAATTCAGCTGATAAAGTGTAGTGGAACCACAGCATTAACAAATCCATCTGTTGCCCACAGATATAAGCATTATTCCACTTTAGAAATGAACATAAAATTTTAAGAAATTAAAAAAAAAAAATTGAGGCAATTGGGGTTAGGTGACTTTCTCAGAGTCACACAGCTAGAAAGTGTTAAGTGTTATCTGAGGCTGAATTTGAACTCAGTTCCTTCTGATTCCAGAATTGGTGGTCTATCTACTATGTCATCCAGTTGCTCTGAGAAATTTTTCTACAGATATTACCATAGTGAATACTCATAGTTATGGAATTACACAGAATAAAAAGTTTTGAGTGGAAGAAATTAAATCTATGAGGAATCAGGACAAGATAAATGGTCTCCCTGCTATTCTGTCTGTTGCTAGTTATTCTAGTAATCCTGTTAACATGTCCCAGAAGTTGAGCATATATCTCAATACTCTTACTCAGCTTCAAAAAGAAATCCCATATAATAGCAAAAGAACATTAAATGTACAAGAATAATAAAATATTAATTAGCTCTGAAACTGTCTCTATTGAACTCCAAATATGATACAAGAGAAATTTTTTTCTATAATAATGATTAAAAATCCTGAAAATTATTCTGATTTATATAGAAATTATTTCAGGATTACTATAGAATAAGAATTCATAAATAAAAAAATATCTATTGACACACAGCTTGGTAGTCGATAGAGAGCCAAACCTGAAGGCAAGAAGATCTGGGCTGCTTTACCTGTGATATAAATCTTATCACTTTGATTGTGTGCTAAACCATTTAACCTTTAAATGCCTCAGGAATTTTCTAAGACAAAGTTATGGAAGAGAAGGTGAACAAAGACTATTTCTATACTGAATTTCCTCACACTAGAGAAAACACATTTTCTCTGTCTCCATACACACACACACATATACACACAAATTTATATTACATAAACATGTGTATCTGTATCTGTCTACATATTTATTCATTTATTTTTAGCATTTATAGTTTAGGTACCTATAGTTAGCATACATGGAAGCAGGATCTGAACCTTTATTAACCACTTCACTACATATTTCATTCAGAATTAAATAATTTTAAATTCTCTCAGATGGAAAGGATGTTAAACATTTGGTAATCCATCCCTAGGCCTCATTTTATAAATGAGCAAATTGAAATGGCAGTAATTTGTCTAAGTTCACACAGTTACAGAACATCAAAGTTCACAGGTCCATTTCCTACTTGACTAAGGATCTTCTCTGTGACTTTCTTGTCTGGATAGTCAGTCCTTGAATAGAGAATTCTACTGATGAAAAAACAATTTTGTTTTAAGATAGCCTCCTCCATAACTTCTGAGAAAGCCTAAAGTAGAAATAAGAAGCCTTCTCATGCCCTATTACCTCTTCTTTCTATTTCTTTTTCTTTTTTTTTTTTTTTGGACATAACATTTTAAATTCACAAAATATTTTCCCATCTGTTATCACCTTCATCCTCCTGATATCTCAGGGAAGAAGACAACTATATTCTATAGTAATCCTGAAATAATTTCTATATAAATCAGAATAATTTTCAGGATTTTTAATCATAGGAATCTGGACTCAAACTTATCAGCTATTTAGACTTCAACAACTCATTTAAGCTTTAGCTGCCTCAGTTTCCTCATCTCTGAAATGGGGGAAATAATAGCACCCAATTTCCAGAATTATTGTGAGAATAAAATGAAATTAAGTTTAAAGTAATTTACAGAACTTAAAGTGCTTTATAAAAATGACATTATAAATACGTTATGTTATTGTTACTGTTATTCTGATTTTGTAGATGAGAAGGATGAGACTGAAAGAGTGAAAATATATATTCTATTATTTCGAAATCTGTGATCTCCTTTAATCCAGTCCAGGTTTTCATTCTTTTATGGGAGGACTACAAAAACATGTGCTTTAGATAAGGAAACTCACTTTCAGTGAATGGATTATAACTAATTTCTCCTGTTCCTTGATAGCTTTAAAACAGTTTACAAATAAAATCCTTCATAATTCCCCTTTAGTGTATTTTTTATTAAAAAAGACAGTTTTATTTCAAAACATCCAAACACATACCTAGTCAGTAAGAATATTATAATTACAGATTACTAACTAATTAGAGTGTTATTTATGCCTGAAGATTACATACTAATTATATGTGAAGTTATTATGGAAAAGTTGGCAAGGGCTAGGCGGGAAATGCTATAAAATTGTAAGTGGAAGCTGTTTAATTTTATGATTATTTGTACCATATGAAAGAAGGAGTTGCCAAAACTTAAACCAAGAGGGGGTTATGAATCTGCTCTCCACGACTTTTTAAATAGGTTTGGCCTTGGCTATGTCAAGACTCTGAATCAATTATGTCTCAAGGACAGAGACCCATTCAGGTCATCTGTGCCTGGAAGAGGATGATGTCTGTGTCAGACTAGCTTGTACCACTCAAAAAATTGGTGCCCTTTAGAATTAATAAATAGAGCCAGAAAAGTGACCTTCTACTATGGGGCCTTTTGAAACTGATATATTAGGTAGGACCCCCCCCAAGCAACAGAGTGGTCTTTGATAGCAGACTAAAGATTATTCAAACTTGTAGCTATATAATAGTCTCAAAAGTGACATGGATAGTTTTCCTAGATTACAAACTTGCTTTGTTCTGATCGGCTTCTCTTGCTTTTCCAGTATACTCAGCTCCATATTCAAAAAGCATTGCAACTGAAGACAGAAGTCCTGGGCTTAAATCCTGATTCTGTGCTAAGTTAGACAGATGGATAGACAAACACATATCAGAAATATTGTAAAAGTAGAAATGCAAGATTTGACAACTGATTACAAAAGTGGGATGACTAAAGGTAAGGATTCTAGGGTGACAGTGAAGTTTTGACCCTGGATCACTGAAAGAATGGTGATTCTCAATCACATTATGTATGTTCAGAAGAGGAAGAGGTTTAGCAAAAAAAAAAAAACCCATTATTTTGGTTTTGAGCTAGTGGGATTTAGGATATCTATAAGACATCCATTTCAAGAACTAAAGAACAGCTTATCATGCTGGATGAAGTTCAAGAAATAGTTTAATATTGGATATATAGATTTGGGAATCATAGGCATAAAGATGATAATTGAATACAAGGAATCTGATGAGATCATATAAAGAGAAGAGGGCACAAGAAAAGTTCTTGGATGATATTTCTAGTTAATGGGTATGCCATGAATGAAAATCTAGCAAAGGAGGTTTGAGGAGTATCAAACAGGGGAATTGCGGGAGAATGATAAGATTAAAAGCCTGAAAAAAATTTCCAAATGATCCCTTATATGTCAAAAATTGTATAGAGATCAAGAAGAATGAAGATTGATTTAAAAAAAAAAAGATCATTACTGGTTTAAGATTTAGGGGTTAAGAGCTTATTGTTAGTTTGTTGACTGAGGAAGTCAGGAAACATTGTAAAACGTTTAGAAGACATTGACTGAGAGGAAAGGCAATAGATGCTCCAAGTACAGATGATTTTTTTTTTCACATGGAGTTTAGCCCTTATGGGAAGAAGAGGTATAAGATGATAGCTGGGGGAATAATAAGATCAGATGCATATGATAACATTAGAATCCACTATATCCAGCACTCTATAAATTATAACAGCTTATTTTATACAAAATTTCTTTTCTCTAGTACTTCTGCTATTTGGCTTGTTTTCCAATTAAGAAATATTATTTTCACTATAAACACAGTGTAGTTTCATGAATAGTCTGACTTGCCCAAGATACCTCTCACTTCCTATTCAGAAGATTTTGGCACAATTCCTGTTTTTTTTTTGTTTTTTTTTTTTTTTTTCCCTCAGAAGCAACTGGATCTCAAATTTTAATTTGAATTCCTTGACTTTTAAGAAGGCTTGTTCCTTATCTTGATTTTCCTGCTACTATCAATTATGTTACCTTCAAATCCCTCAGCTTAAAACTTGTTAGTTATCATTGACCTTTCCCTTCAGCTGCATCTCTCTCATTTCTTATATTTTCTTATTTGTTTTCTCTAAATACATAGCTATTCTTTGATTATTTTTTGGTGTTTACAAAACCTTTTATTCTAAACAATCATGTGAAATCAGTGATTCAAATAGTATTGTCTCCAGTTTGCAGATAAGAGAACTGGGTCTTTGAAAAATTAAGTGACTTCCCTCCTAGTCATACAAGTAGAAAATAATAATGTCTCCTAATTTAAAGGCCAACTCCATTATTTTGGCAGTCACTCCTTGTTAATCTCTAGGAAATCTTTTATTTCTGTCTGTTTTTCTTTGATTACCACTACCAACTGTACAGAGTTATCTTATCTTATCTTATCTGCTCTTTTCTTGGAAACTGTCTTTCAATGTATCCAAGCATTGCATTATCACATTGTTGACTCATAATAGGTTGCCATCCCCAAAATGCCCTTGTTTATTTTTCTTTCTCTATTTATTTTGAACTTAAAAACAAAATAAGAAAAGAGGAAAAAAATACAGCAGAACATAGGAGAGGATTCAAAATATAAAGCAATTAATTTCCATTTCAAGAAAGCTTATGTAATAGTACACACTGTATTCAGAGATGTTCATGTTTCTTTGCTTCCTGTGGGTTTTCTTTTGTCCTTTCTGTGCATTACTTTATTTTCCCCTTATGTCCCATTCCTCCCTCCAGGATACATTTAAGCAGAGATAGATAGATACATAAAAAGATATACACACATATATATGTACCCATACTTGTACATAGATATCTATAATCACTCACATATATACTTATATGCATTCATATGTGTATATATACATATAATAGTACTATGCTTATTTCCACTTTTCTTCTATTTCTCTGAAGATGAATAACATCTTTCTTCATAAATCCAAATCTTTCCATATTTTTAAATCTACTAGCTCATCACTTCCTACACCACAGCAATAATACAAACTTATATTGTCTAGTTTTTTAAATATTCTAAAACAATATTGATTAATATGGCTGACATAATAGTATCATTTCTCTATTTTCTCTTCTGATTAAATGCATTCTAGCTTAGCTTTGTTTGAGATCATGGTTACCACTCTGCTTTAATATATTCTGCATAATAAATTCTATTCCTGAACTTTAGTTTACATTTGTGTGTATCTCTCTCTCTCTTTTTTAATAACATTCCTTAAAAGTAACATATTGTTGAGTTCTAATTTTTAATCTACTATTTCCATCTTATGAGTGAATTCATCCAATTCACATTTTTTGCTATAATTACTTGTTTATTTTCCTCCTTCATATTTTTCTCACCATTCCTTTTCACCTTCTTCCTCTCCCTCCTCACTCCTCTGTTTTGCTTCTATCCTTCATCCTATTTCTAATGTCTAACTCCTCTGTATTACTTCTACCCCTCTACCTTGGCCTCCTATTATTTAACCAGCAACCTTTTTTATCCTCTTTTCCTACCTTTGCCCTCTTGTTTCTATCTGAATTTGGAAGATTTGTATGTTCTTCCCAATATATGTTATTCCTTCTTTATCCCATTCCCATCAATCTATATACCCTTTTATACCTGTCCCTTTATCTTATTCCCTCACCCTATTATATATTTATAAATTTAGAAGATTTTTGTTCCCTTCTAAAGGTATATGTTATTCTCTCTTTAACCCAGATCTGACACGAATAGGATTCTCTCTAAAAATCCCTTCCTTTTTCTCTCCCTCTTCTCTATTCCCTTACCCTTTCATTTCATTCTGAATTAAGAAGGCTTTTATATGTGTCTAGACATATATGTATTGTTCCCTCTTTAATCCATCTATGATGAGATTAGGGCTGCAGAACTATTACCTCTCTTCTATCATCTAATTCCTTCAGGTCAGTTCTTCCTCTGGCACTTCATCTGCTTAATTACTCATTTTACCTTTGCCTATATGGTTTTTCTTTTTAGAATCACACATACTCAGCTCTCTCCCAGTCTTTCTTTCACTACCCAATTTCTGATGACAATCTTAGACATACAGTTTACATTTCTGAATATAAAAAGTAAAACAATTTGTCCTTATTGAGTCCCTTGTAATTAGTCTTTAATGTTTACCTTATATTTTTCTTACATCTAGTATGTCAAATTCAGGTCTTTTTATAACAAAAATTTCCCCCTACCCATTCAAGATTATGCTTTCCTTTGCTGAGTATGAATTTTCAGCTACAACCCCAGTTTTGTTTGTTCGTGTGTTTTGTTTTTTTCCATATATAATGTTCCAATACTGTAGTCTTTTAAAAGTATAGCCACTGCTAGGTCATGTATAATTTTAATTGTAGCTGTGCTGTATTTGAATTTTTTTCCTTTGTTGCTTTTAATATGTTCTCATTAACCTAGGGGTTTCTGAATTTGTCTATGATATTTCTGTAGGTTTTTCTCCTAGGATCTCTTTCAGGTTATGATTAGTTGCTTTTTTTGTATTTCTACTTTCCCCTTTTGTTCTAACACTAGAGGACATTTCTTTAGTTATTTCTTATATTATTGCATTAAGATTATTATTATTATTTTTTGATTGTAGCTTTCCAATTATTATTGCTTTTTTTTCCCTTGCTCTCTTCTCTAGATCAGTTATTTTACTTATGAGATATTTTACATTCTCTTCTATTTTTTCATTCTTTATATTTTGTTTTATTATTCCTTTGTCTCATAACTTTGCTGGCTTTTCCTTGCCCAATTCTGATTTTCAGAGGAAAAATTTTGTTCCTTAAGAGTCTGGGTTGCCTTTTCAAGTTGGTTGACTTTTTTTTTTCATAATCTTGGGGTTTTTTTTTTTTTTGTTTTGTTTTGTTTTTAAATTTTCTTCACATTCTCTTATTTGATTTTTAAAGTCTTTTTTATAAATTCATTTTGGGAAAGTGCTTATTTGACTTTACTTTTTAGGGACAGGAGAGACATTTTTGCTTCAGTATTGTCCTCTGAATACTACTACCTTTGGTCTTCCATTTTCCCATAGTAACCATTCACAGTTAGGTTCTTTTCTCCTCTGTCTTCTCATTTTGTTTTGTTTTATTTATAACAGTTTGTTATTATAATCACTTCTAGTACTTTAGCATGGGGGATAGTGTCTTTAGTCTCAGGTTTTTATTGGTATTTTTTGAGCTTTGTCCTGCACACAATTTTAGTACTACTTTTCCCTCTTTAAGCCACAAATTTCCCACTCTTCACCCTATACTGGAAATGCTTTTGCTCATTAAAACTCTCTAATCCCTAAAACCTTTAGTTTTCCTATCTAGACTGACACTGAAAACAAGAACTCGGCAGTCCTATAAGTTCACTCAGCCAGCAGCATCCCTGCTCCACTGCTGCACTCCCCAGGTCTGTGCTTGTTCCTTCTATCCCAGGGTTCTCTCTGTCTCATATCAACAAAGCTTCCTTTGGTCTTTCCCTGCTCAGATCCCCAATTCCCCACACTGTCACAGAAGTAAAAAATTCTGTGACTGTCGCTAGAACTACCTTCCAACCCTTCTGCCTTCAGGACTTTCAACATGCTGTGTCATGGCTCTAGCCTGGAGGTATTTATTCTTCATTCGAGAGCCAAACCACCTTCCTGGGAACCACCCTGCCTGCTCAAAAGGAAAAGTTCTGCCCCAATCTTGTTTATTTTTGCTACTCTGTTTTCACTTGGAGGTGCTATTTTGTCTTATTTGTGGAGGAAATCTGGAGAGCTTTAAATTTTCTGATGTCTGCCATCTTCCCAGAATTTTCCTCCCTCATTCATTTTTTCAGTATAATGACTATCTAATTAAGGTTCTGCCTCTCTAATCTTGTACTAGTGAAGAGGACTTTTTTTGGTATTTAGGTAAAAAACTGTAAATTTATCACTAGTTAATTTCATCTACATTCAACCTAATGTTCAATTTTATCAAGATCTTCTCAGTTATTACTGTCCAGTGTGTTAATGATACCTCCCAGCTTCATGTCATTTACGAATGTGACAAACATAACATCTTTATTCATCTTAACATCATATTGTCCACGACTGTAATTCTTCTACCATGTTAACATTGAATTGTTGATTCTGACTATCCAACGAGTGATGAGCCGATTCAATGTGTTGTCTCATTTATCTGTCTTTTCCATAAAAATACTATGAGATATATTATGTAATGTTTTCTAAAATCTGCTTAAATTGCAGTGACAATATTTCCTTTAGCCGCTAGTTTAGAAATCCTGTTGAAAAAGGAAAGTAGATTGATATAATATGAGCTATTCTTGATGAACCCATGATGAATTCCTTATAATTCCCTCTCTCTGGAAAGAATTAGCATGAACAAAGTATTTTGTGAACACTAAAGACTTATACAAATATGGAAAAAAAATTTTTTTTCTTTTCATGTATTACTCATCTGCTATCTTTATAACAATTCCTTTGATATTTCCCTATGTAATTCAATAGATGCCTTCCTAGTTTCAATTGAATTTAATTCCATAAGTACACAGAAATTTTCTACAATCAAATTATCTTTATTATCCCCTATAATATTATTGTTCTAAGTATTTTATATTGAGTATTATTATGTATTTTAAATATTATTATATAGTATTATATGTTCTAAGGCCCCTTCTAGTTCTAATAGTATACAGTCTAAGACTCTCCATTTCTTACATTCCATTATCTAAGGCAGAGGTATAAAACATATAGCTACCAGATCCCTCCTAAATAAGGCCAGAACCAAATACATGTGTATGTGTGTGTGTGTGTGTGAATATATATATTTACTTATATACATACATGTTATACAGAAATGTTATAAAATTTATATAAAATTTAATGTAAAATACAATTAAAATCGATAACATAATATTTTAAAGCTGTCAGTAAATAACCCACAGGGATCCTTATATTCTATTTGAGTTTTATACCATTGATCTAAGATAATTCCTACTTCTACAACTCTTTGTTTCGGTTTCTTCAATTCTAGCATTCTATTTTGTGACATTCTTTCTAAAGTACTTTCCAAATTTCTGTTCTTTCTTATATGATATTTTAGGGTATATCTAATGTTCTATCAAGAATTATAAAAATATTCTAATCTTTAAAGAGCTTATATCTTCATTATAAAAATAGGACTTACTATTAGAGAGCAATGCATATCAAATGTCAGGTACCTATTATATACCTCAAAATATTTGCTGAATGAATGAACCAATAAAAGAACAAAATTTGCAATGAAAAGAATAAATGATCCCAGAGTTCAAAAAAGGGAGGGATGCATTCCCTGGTCTCAACTCATCACAGTGATTTTCTCTGACAAATGGAAGAATGGACAGCTAATGCAACTAGATGACATGGTTTGCTGTGATTTATCATTGTCCACTACCAACGCATCTGATGCCATCAATTTATGCCTCAGTAGCAGCCAAACATTCATCTAATGGTAAGAGCTTTTCAACATTAGCAGCCAAGGCTGAATTCCAGCCTCAGTGTAAAAGCCATGGTTGTAAAAGCCATGGTTACCAGGGACTGTCATTTCAAATGTGATTCAATTCAATTCAAAGACAAAGTTCTTTCTCTGTTTCTATTTTTCCCTGTCAAAAATAAAGCATTTTAGTCTATATAGGCTGATTTAGAGATACATGCTTAAGAAAAAAAAAATTCTTTCAGTTCTTGATCAGGTGAGAAAGGTATATAAAACTACTTTCTAGTGAAAAGATGGCAGTATGAATTAGTATGTTATTTGACTGAATTTGATATTTGGTCATACTTTCCCTTTTGTTTCCAGGAAAGTCCATCTGGGCCCATCTGGCAATTCCAAAGTGAGTATCCTGGAGGAGGCTGCCAGAGATGAGATGGTTTACCTCTGGAACAGAGAATTCCCAAATGCAGGAAATTTTTTAAACAAAGACTGAATATTCATATTTTTGACATGTTATAGAGAGAATTCCTGTTCAGGAAAGAATTGGGTTAATCATAGAGCTTATATTTATACTGTTTCCTATTTTTTTTATGTTTTTATTTATTTCATTTTTAATTTATGTAATAACACATTGTCATAACATAGTATAATAAAATATGATTGCACAGGAAACTACAAACCTATTATGTACAAATTTTTATTGCTTTTAAATATCTAAAAAATTTATCATGTAAATTTATTTTTCCCCTGTATTCCCTCCTCCATACCCTAGAGATGACTATAAATGGATAAAAAATATGCATATGTAAAATCATATCATACTTTTATTCATCACTTCTTTCTCTGGATTCAGATAGCATCTTCTTTCATAGGTTCTTTGTAATTAATATGAGTTTTTATAATATTCAAAATTACTTATTTCTTCAAAGTTGTTCTTAAAACAATATTGCTGCTAACTGTATGCGATGTTCTCTTGGTTCTGCTCAATTTGCCCTTCATTATTTCATGCCAATCAATCCATGTTTTTTTCTAAGATCATCAAGCTCATCATTTCTTATCTCACAATAGTATTCAGTCACAATTATATACCATAGTTGATTCAAATAAAACAAATATTAGTCAAGATCAGAAGTAAAACAGAACATTTTGGGAAAAAGTATAGACAATTTCTCAGAAAAAGATCTCATATGTATATATCAAACATATAAAGAGTTTCATAAAATCTATAAGAAAATGAGGCATTTCTAAATTGATAAATAGCTAAAGGATAAAAACAGGTTAGTTTTCATATGAAGAAATCAAATGAAATCTTATAAAAATGCTCTAAATCATTTTTGATTAGAAAAATGCAAATTAAAATATCCTTGAGATATTATATTATGACTATCAGATTGGCTAAAATAATTGAAAGGAAAGCAATATATATTGGATGGAATATGGAAAAATTGGATCACCAAGTCATTCTTGTTGAAATTTTGAAGTGATCCAACTAATCTGGATTTATTCCCAAAGATTTATAAAACTGTGTACCCTTTAGTTCAGCAGTGCCGCTGCTTTACATATGTAATTGCAACTGATGCTCATGAAAACATTGGGAAGTACTATTACAAATACCATTTTATAAAAATTGAGGTATTGAAATAACAAGTGATTTTTATGCATTATTCTTGTAAGTATTGCAGATCAAGTATGAATCCAGGTCCTCTATTCTAGCTCAAGTTAAAAATACTTGTTGTAGGTCCAGCAAGCTACTAAGATTTATTGTTTCCTCAGTACGGTTTCAAAGTTACAGGTGGTAGGATTTCTTACAAGCATGGTTTAAATGGGTTTCCTGCAGAGGTAAAAGGGTTAGAGCTGAAGCTAGAAAAATAAATTCTAAATTGCATCCTGCTTCTTGAAGGTTCCTTAAATGAAATATATCCTTAGAAAGGATTTATGGAAGATAAAAGGAAGGAAGAAGGAAGGAAAAAAGGAATGAAGGAAGAAAAAAGAAAGGAAGGGAGGGGGGCAGGAAGGGAGAAGGGGGAGAAGAAAGGAAGAAAAAAGAGAGAAAAAGAAAATAAAGAGAGAGAAGAAAGGAAAGGAAGGAAAGAAAAAATAAAAAAAAAGAAAGAAAGCAAAGAAGAAGGAAGGAGAGAGGGAAGGAGGAAAGGAAGAACAAAAGAAAGAAAAACAGAGAAAGAGAGAAAATGGATGAAGGAAGGAAGGAGAAAGAAAAGAAATAAACTTTAAAAAAAAAAAAAAACTAAAAAGAAATCCACATATTCTTCACCAGACTATTAAAAGGATCTGCCACAAAAGTCATTAAAAATTTCTGCTTTTGTAATGCCGAAGAAACTGAGCAAGACAGAGCTTAGAGAACAATTTAATAGTTTATTAAATGGAGAGATTTACTGGGACCAAATGATTCATGTTTGATCCCAGGGCTGAAGGAGACTATTGTCTCAAAGAATCCAGCCCTGAAGATCAGACAGTAATACTCTTTTATAGGATAACAAGAAAAATGACATAATGGGGGAGGTACTGGAGAGGTTACTGATATTCTAATGATGTCTAAAATGACTAGACCTTTATCCTGTCAAACATTAAGAAAGAATGATTATAGCCGAAAGATATAAAACCTTTATCCTATCAAATATTAAGAGGAAAAGGTTATAAGCTGAGGCAGAGTTAGGAGAATTAGGGAAACTGGGTCAGGACATTAAAAGAGAACTGTGGCACAACACTTTATGCAAAAGTAGATAAAGCTAAAATTTTCTTCTGTGTTGTTTCCTGTGATTGAGATGTTCTTTCCCCCCATTTCCCATCCAACCCAGCTCCTTTAAACTCTACTCATCCTTCAAGTTTCAGAGGAAATGCTACTGATGGGATTTGAGCCTTGGCTTGGAAACAAAAAAGGCAGAGCAAGGCAAGTTCTTGTGACAAGAATTCACTAAACTGAGTTATTTATGGCAAAGAATAAGAAAGTTTATTTCTGAATATCACTAAGAAAGAGACTTGCTTGGACAAAAGCCTCTAATACAATCAGGAGATTTTGTAAAGAGGTTTGTTGAAGGTACTTAGTTTTATGGGCAGATCCTGGAGTTTGGGATTATTGTAACAATGGGGAATTTTGGAATTGAATAGATATCTGTTCATACCTCTATAGAAAACTTGTTCAGTAGTGAGTGTTATCAATGGGGGTGGTCTCTTGGATAACAGAATGAGGCTGTATATCCTGTTTGCCTCGGGTGGGCTACAGAGGTAAGTTCAAGGTAACTGTTTCCTTGAGAGAGAAAGTTTCTTCAGGCTTCCCATTTCACTGGTTCTTCTGAAGTAGGTCTTTCTTTTCTATTCCATCTGAATTACCCTAATATTTCTCAACTCTGAACTTCTATAACCTTTATTCTCTGAATCATGCAAAGTAAAATTCTCACTTAGCTCATATTTGCATGATGTTTTAAAACCTAAAAAATACATTCCTTAAAACAAGTCTGTAAGGTAGGTCATATAGGTGTGACTCTCATCCCTGTGTTATAGTTGAGGATATTGAGGTTCAGTAATTTGTTCTGGGTCAAAGATAGTAAATATAGGTGCTAGAAATAGAAGTCTGGTCTGCTGACCACTAGCCCAGCAGAATTCCCACCACAACACATTACTCTTAATTATGCATGTAATCTTATGGTGTTCCCTAATTATTGTTTTAAGTTGTGTAACCTATCTAGATTGAAAACTACTCATGGGTACAGACCTTGTCTAATACTTTTCTCATACTAGGGATATGCAAGATAGGAACCTGACTAGAGTTTAATATATAGGGAATCATTTTAAAATACTTGTTTAAAAAATTAATGCATATTTTAATGACAAAAATTGTTATGCCATTATTAATTTTATGGTAATTCACAGATATATCTTGAATATATAATATTCAATATATATAATATCTTGAATATATGTCAATATACAGATTATAGAGATTCACGAAAAGGTCATACATACATATATACATACAAATATACACACATATGCATGTGGCAACAATAAGAGTCAAAGTCAATCAGACATTCGTTAAGAACTTGCTATATTCTGTATGTTGTGCTAAACTCCCAGAAAATTTAAAAACAAAACAATTCTCTGCCCTCAAAGAAGTTATGCTCTAGTAGTATCTAGGAGGATGCAGTAGCTATAATATATATATATATATATGTTATATAGAGAGTGATAAGCAATCTGAGAGGTGGAGATGTAGGAATCTTAAAATCACAGAATTTGGAACTGGAAGGAACCTAATTCAAGTTTAATAAACAAGACATACCAAAAATCACCTCAAATGAGTAAAGAATATAGCTAAGATACAGACTCAGGTCTTACCTCCAAGTCCTATCACTATGATACCAGCGTACTAAAGATTTTGTAGGAGGAAGATAGACTAGTCTGGAGAATAGAAAACTTGGGGTGGGATATGAGCGATTAGGGCACAATTGCCATATTGAGATATTTGAATGAACTATCTCTACTAGGGCAATTCGATTTTTTAAAATTTAACTCCAAAGAAAGAATTAGGATTAAGGTTATAAAGGTTACAGGGAGGTTAATTATTACTCACTACAAGGAGGAAATGTTTAATATTTATAGCTATCCAACAAGGGATTGTGGTTCTTGACTGGTAATGAATTTCATGTCATGAGAAATGGTTAAGTTGAGAATGAATGAATATATGGTTCAATGCAGAGAATACAGTCACTGGAATCAACACTGAGGTTTTAAACTTTAATTGTCTACTACTTTTGTCATGTAAAACACATTCCTTCATTTCCCTGGTTCTTCATTTATTCGTCTGTCAGATGAGGGGGTTATAGTAGATAAGCTGCTGAGTTTTTTTTCCCTATCTAGTTCTGTGATCCTACCTGTGACCCACTTAGGATGCTATTTAAGTGGGAATTCCTACTTTGGATAGGAAATTAAAAGACACGACTTAGAGGAATCCTTCCAACATCGACATGGTGTGACTATATTCTGCAAATCAATGAAAATGCAACTAAAATATTTTAACAGTTCCTAGTATAACATTAAAGCAAGAATCATTGAGGAGAGGAGCCAAATTGGCTGAGTAAAGGCAGAGACTCACCTGAGTTTTTCCCCAAACCCATCCAAATACCTTTAAATAATGACTGAATAAATTCTACAGTGGCAGAACACACAAAGATTTTCCTTTAGGAATTTCCATGCTATACACTTGGTGCATATATGTTTAGTATTGATATTGCTTCATGATCTATGGTACCCTTTAGCAAGATATAGTGCCCTTCCTTATCTCTTTTAATGAGATAAATTTTTGCTTTTGCTTGATCTGAGCTCAGGATGGCTATTCCTGCTATTTTTACTTCACCTGAAGCATAATAGATTCTGTTCTAGCCTTTTACCTTAACTCTGTATGTATCACTCTGCTTTAAATGTGTTTCCTATAAACAACATATTATAGAATTCTGGCTTTAATCCAGTCTGCTATCCACTTCCAGTTTATGGGAGAGTTCACCCCATTCATATTTATGGTTAAAACTACCAATTCTGTATTTCCTGCCATCTTATTATTACCAGATTATACTTTTCTTTTTCCTTTTTCCCTTTCCCTCCTCCCCAGTATTTTAATTATGAGCACCACTGTTAGAATCCTAGTGATAACTCATTAGTATTGGTAGAAACAATGCTTATTGGTTCACACATTAGAGCAAATCCTTACAAGGTGTTAAGTTACTAGAATTGATATAAACAATGCTTACACCTTTGAGAGTTCACACATTTTGAATCCCTCCCCCTTTTGAATCCCTCCCCTTTTCTTATATCTTGCCTCTACTATTTCTGTTTTCCCTTCTATTTAGCCTACCTCTTCCCTTTTCACCTTTCCCCTCCCATTTTCAATAAGGTGAGAGAAGTTTCATTGTAAACCAAATATGTCTAATATTTTCTCTTTAAGTCAAATCTGATGAGAGTAAAATTCCCACAACGTTAACCACCCTCCCTTCTTTCCCTTGAATATAATAGGTTTCCTTTGCCTCTTCCTGAGATGTAATTTCCCTCATTTTACCTGCATTTTTCCCTTTTTCTGGTACAATCCTCTTTCTACATCTAGGTTTTTTTTTTTTTTAAATAATAGTAAAATCAAATTAAACATGAATTCTCTCTATATATCCACATCAGAAATACAATTCTCAAGAGTTCTTTTTACCTTTTTTCGCTTCTCTTGAGTCCTATATTTGGAGGTGAAATTTTTTGTTTAACTCTGGTCTTTTTATCAAACATAAATGGAATTCACCTGTTTCATTGAATGCCCATCTTCTTCTCTGGAAGAAAATGCTCAGTTTAGTGGGGTAGTTTATTCTTGGCTGCATTCCAAGTTCCTTTATCTTTCCAAATATCAGATTCCAGGCCCTTTGATCCTTTAAGGTGGAAGCTGCTAGGTCCTGGGTAATCCTTATTGTGGCTCCTTGGTATTTGAGGTTGTTTTTTTTTTTTTTTTCTGGCTGCTTGTAATGTTTTTTTTCCTTGGTCCCATAGTTCTGATATTTAGCCACAATATTACTTGGAGTTTTAATTTTAGAGTCTTTTTCAGAAGATGTTTGGTGAATTCTTTTAGTGGCTATTTTACCTTCTGATTCTACGACATTAGGGAAGTTCTCTTTGATGACTTCCTGAAAAATAGTGTCTGGGCACTTTTTTTTCATCATGGTTTTTAGGAAGTAAAATAATCCTTAGATTGTCTCTCCTAGATCTATTTTCCAGATCAGTTGTTTTCCTGAGTATTTCATATATATTTTTTAACTTTTTCATTTTTTTTGGTTTTGCTCTACTGATTCTTGATATCTCATTGAGTCATTTCATTCATTTCCATTTGTTTGGTTATGATTTGTAATTAATTATTTTCTTCATTTACTTTTTTAACTTCTTTTTGCATTTGTCCAATTGAGTTTTTAAATGAATTGTTTTGTTCTATGGATTTTTTTTTCCCATTTCACAAATTCTGTTTTTTAAGGAGTTATTTTCTTTTTCCATTTCACAAATTCTGTTTTCCAGGGAGTTGTTTTCTTTTCCCATTTTTGGTGAATCTATCTTTTAATGAGTTATATGCCTTTTTCAAACCCTCTTGCAGAGTTTTCCTTTCCTTTCCCTATTTTTCTTCCAGCTCTTTTTAAGATCCTTTTTAATTTCTTCTAGAAGAGCTTTGTGTGCTGGGGACCAGATTATATCACCTTTTGGGGTTTCATCAGGAGACAATCTGCTTTTAGTCTCCTTGGGGTTTAAAATCTGTTTTTCTGTTTCATCATAAAAAATTACCTATGGTCTGAGTTCTCTTTGCCTTTTTAAACATTTTTAAAGACATTTTAAAAAAATGTATTTCCTCCCCATAGATTCTCTGCCACACAGAGACTACAGTCCACCCTAGGTCTGCTCAGTGTGTGCTGGCCTCCCTGCCCTGCCTCTCTGCCTGCTCCCAGCCATCTCCCTTGGTGCCCAACCAAATCAGACCTTTTCTGGCAATCTTTGAAATTATCTTCTGCTTGTGAGTTGTTGCACTCCTAATATTTGTGCATTCTTCCAGTCCAGAACTAATTCAGAGGCTGGATTTGCTAATTAGTTGAGAGTTGTGGGAGAAGATCAAAAAGAACCACGTGTCTTCTCCACCATCTTGGCTCTGCCCTCCCCTATACTATCTTGTAAAAGCCAAAAACTTACAGGTTTCCAGAATTGCCTCTGACAATAGCTGCATAGAAAATTTGGAGCAGTGACAATTGGGACACTGCCCCCTGTAGATGAAAACCAGAGTTCCATTTTTTTCTCTAATCTGGGAGGTCTGGAAAGTCCAGAAAATAGGTTGGAAAATGGTCAAAAAAAATGGAAAAAAGAAATCTGACTGTAGAAAGCTACTATACTGACAAGAAAGACCAAAACATTCTCAGAAGAAGACAATAAAATCAAAATTCATTTATCTAGAGCCTCAAGGAAATAATGGGAATTAGTTTTAGGCCGTGGAAGAACTCAAAAAAAGGATTTAAAATTAAGTAAGAGAGATAGAGGGAAAAATAGGAAGGGAAATGAGAGTGATGCAAGAAAAGCATGAAAAAAGAGTCAACAGCTTGGTGAAAAAGGCACTAAAAATACTGGGAAAATAAAATCTAAAAAAATAAAATTGTCCCAAGAGAGAGAAAAAAAAAGGCACAAAAATTCAATGCAGCAAAGAATGTCTTGAAAATTAGAGTTTTCTAAATGAAAATTTTTTAAAAAAGCTATGCAAAAATTTACTGAATTGAACTTTTGAAAAAAAAAAAACTGGCCAAATAGAAAAGCTCACTGAAGAAAAATAATTCCTTAAAAGCTATAATTGAGTAAATTGAGTTAATGACTTGATGATTCATAAAGATGCAAGCAAACAAAAACAAAAAGAATGGAAAAAATTGGAGAAAATGTGAATTATCTCATTGGAAAACACAACTAACTTCAAAAATAGATTCAGGAGACATAATTTAAGAATTATTGGACTTCCTGAAACTCATGATTAAAAAAAAAAAAAAAAAAGAGTTCACAAATTATCTTTCAAGAAATTGTCAAGGAAAACTGTCCTGATATTCTAGAACTAAATGGCCAAATATAAATGAATACACTGATCATCTTCCCAAAAGGAAAACCACCTAGAAATATTATAATTAACTTTCAGACCTTCTAGAGCTGGGAGAATATACTACAAATAGACAAAAAATTCAAATGTCAAGGAACAACAATCAGGATAACACAAGATTTAGAAGCTTCTACTTTAAGTGTCAGAGAACTTGGACTATGCTATTCTAGAAGGCAAAAGATATAGGATTACAACCGAGTCATTTAACCAGAAAAACTGAATATAATGCTTCAGGAGGAAGATGAACATTCTTGAAATAGAGGATTGATAAGCACTGCAGATGAAAATACAAGAACTGGACAGAAAATTTGATTTTCAAATACAAGATACAAAAGAAGGACACAAAGCTAAATGGAAAAGAAAAACCATAAAGGATTCAATAAGATTATATATAATTGTTTTGATATACTATTGTGCATTAAGAAATGATGAGTAGGATACTCTTAGAAAAAACTTACATGAACTGATGCAAAGTGAAATAAGCATAACTAGGACAACAGTCTATATAGCAACAATAGTATTGTATGACGCTATATTAGGCTATTCTCAGCAATACAATAATCCAAGACAATTCTGCAGGACTCATAAAAGTATTATTTTCAGAGAAAGAACTAGTAGAACCTGTATGCAGAACCAAGATTTTTTTTTTCCTTAGCTTTTTTTTTTTTTGGTCTATATTTTCTCTCATAGAATGATTTATATGGAAATGTGTTTTTCATGACTATACATGTGTAACCTATGTTAAATTGCTTACCTTCTCAATGGGAGATCAGGACCTAACTTGGAATTCAAATTTTTCAAAAAAACAGGTGAAAATTGTTTTTACATAAAATCAGGGAAAATAAAATAATAAAAATAAGTTTTTTAAAGCAAGCGTAATTGTCACTTTAATTATCAAAAGCCACTCAGGTTTCGAAATCAAAAGACAGAAAGAAAGGTTTTGAAGAAACAAATAACCCTCCACTATAGCGATGGAGATGAAGCATATGTGCTTTGGTTTATGTATACATTCATATGACATAATTTTGAACTTTTGTGCCATCATTTGAGCAACAACAGCTACCTTAATAAAACGACATTGAAAGTATCCTGACTGCCCACATTATTTCAAATGATTAGAACTTTAAAAAGAGAGGTAGGTTTGGGGGAGAATGTATTTTAAAAAATCAAGAATCATTCAGATTGTGAATCAAGATTTCTATTTTGGAGTCTGTACTGTATATTGTGGTCAAATTAACATTTTAAAAAAATTACTAATAATTTTGATAGAATAATGTTGGATATTGGCTAGAGTTAAAAGAAAGAAGAAATGGACATTTGGAAAATTGGATTATATTTTAGATGAAATTCTGATTGCTAGAAGAAATCAGAACCAAAGTTTATGAATAATTTCAGGTTTTACCTAGAAGTTGAGTAGCTACTATTTAGGGTAGACCTGATCAAAATAATGAATTTGTCAAAATTTGCCGCTGACTTGCTGATTTTCTTTGTTCTCTTTCCTTGTACCTTTTAGCGCTATATACTATCCCCATCACTACTGAAAAAAAGAATGATTATATGCTGGAATGAAAGCCTTTATCTGTACTTGTTTTCTGATTACTCCCAGCATTATAAACAAGTAGGCTTTATTTGTTCATGAAGCTGGCAATAGCATGGCTAGAAAGTGGTTCCTGAGCATAAAGTATGAAGTGTATGGAATATAAAATGTAGAGAGTTAGTCTTTGTGATCTGGATGATTGAGGTGATAACAAAGATTTGTGGTAGGAGAATGAGAGGTCACATATCTTGTGAGTGTCTAAGGGTGAATTTGAAGTAAAGTTTTCCTTATTCTAGACCCAGCATTCTATTCACCGTGCCACCATTTACCTCTGAAGGGACTTTACTGACCATCTAGTCCAATTCCAACTTGAACGAGAATCTAATACACATGGTTATCTAATAAAATAGTCATTCAGTCTTTGCTTCAAGATATAACAAGAGAAAGTGTTCTTTTTCTCATTCTCCTATACTGTCAGAATCCACACCAATAAAATGGGATTAATTAGAGCATCTACCTTCCAAGGTTGTTGTGAGGATTAAATAAGGCAAGATTTGTAAATTTCTTATCTGAGTGCCCAGCATTTAATAGATGCTTCCTTCCTTCCAATTCTAAATTTTTAAGATTCACTTATATCTGGCAATATTATGACATATCTATTCCTCTTTAGCCACATGATCCCTTCTCAATCTGTATTTCTTGCTACTTTTACAATGTTGTATTCCATGATGAAATCACTGTCCAAGATGATGTCTTTATGGAAGCACTAATCTTGAATTTAGTGTGATTTTCTTGCTTTTCATTGACCTTATTCACAAGCATATTTCAAGGTTTTTGTAAGCAGAATTCTTTGTAACACACAAAGTGTAATGCTGGAGAAACTGAGCAAGATAGAGATTAAAGAGTATTTAATAATTTATTAAATGGGAGAGATTTACTGGGACCAATAGATCCATGTTTGGTCCCAGGGCTGAATGAGACTATCGTCTCAGAGAATACAGCAGTAAATGTCAGATATAAGATTCTTTTATAGGATTACAAGAACAATGTCATAATGGGGGAGGTACCTGCATGGGGATGACCTAATGAGGGAGGAGCCTAGCATGGGGATGACATAATGGATACAGGCACCTAAGATGACATAATGGGAGGTACTGGAGAGGCTTCTGATATTCTAATGACATCTAAAATGAATAAAGACCTTTATCCTCTCAAACATTAAGAGGGAATGGTTATAACTGAAGTTGTAACTGAATAGGACAATGAGGGAAAGTGGGTCAGGACATTAAAAGAGAACTGTGGCACAACAAAAGTGCTATCAAGAGAGTATGGAAAAATGAAGGGCTTTGGAGTCAGAGATCCAGGATTCAAATCCTGCTTCTCTCCCTCTTAATATGGGTGTGATTCTCAATAATCACTTTTCCTGTGCTCTCATTCCTGTATCTGTAAAATCATGTGGTTGGAATAAATATCTTATAAATCCTTCCTAGTTCAAAAAATTACAGGCCAAGAACTGTGCTATAAATTGGGGATGCAGGTACAAAGAACTACTCACAATAAGTTTACATTTTACTGGGGGAGTAAACAAGTATGTATAAATCAATAGCATAAATATAAAGTGAACAATAAATTACATATACTCACAAAGTAGTTAAATATAAGATATTTTTGGAGGAACAACATTAGGTTCATGGAGATGATATTTAAGTAAAGTTATTAAAGAAGAGATGGACACTCTGAAAGAGATAGGAAGTGAATTCTGTGCATGTGGAATAGGCAATGCAGATATATGGAGACAGGGGATAGATATTCATATGTGAAGAACAGAAAAAAAGTAGCTTAACTACAAACAGTAAGAGAGAGATTAATATCCACTGAGGCTGGAAAGATAAGTTGGTGTGAAATTCCATAGGTCATTACGAGAAGTATATATTTTGTCATAGGGACAACACCTAGGAAGCCACTAGAGTTGAATGAACAGGGAGTCACACAAACAGAAATACATTTAACTAAAATTACTTTGACAACAGCCAGCAGGATGGACAGGAGTTGTAAAAAGCTTGAGGCAAGGAGACTTAAGTAGGAAATAATCTAGGCTAAAAGTAATGAGGGCTATAATTAGCTAGTGAAAAATGTATTTATAAGTCCTTACTTTGTGCAAAGCACTGAAAACACATATAGAAAAATAAAGATAATTTCTGACCTCTAGGAACTCATAATCAAGTTGGAGAGAAAACAAATGTAAGGATTTAGCTGCAAAGCAGATGGAAAAGTCCCATGGATCTTTAGGTACAGCTGCAAAGCAGATGATAAGGTATATTCTTTAATGTTGCTTCCACCGATCATGTCATATTCATTTCTGATGTCGAGCCATGTAACAATGTCAAACTGGGATGTAGAACTTTCTTTCCTGTGTCTTCATCCGGTGTGGTTGCTAAGGAGGCAACAGCTAAAGCAGTTGCCAGGTTGCATTTCCACAGAGATTGCTTCCCTGGGTAATAGGCTATGGGGGGCTGGAATGGAAGAAGGACAAATGATCTGGTGGAGCAATGGAGAAAGGTATTTCTGGGAATGTTGGGCTTATATTCCTATAGGTGGCAGTTGCAGTGATTGATGTTGATAGTAATGAGAAAAAAGGTCCTTTCTCTAGGGTGACCACTGCCTTCCATGATGGCAGTGGGAGACAGAGCAGAAGCAAGCTGATATTCCAGAGACTCTTGCTATTGCCAGAATTTATTTTGTTAATTAATTAAAGTTTTTATGATGTTTATTGATGACTTTTCCTTATTTTCTAGATATATTCCTGCATACCCCAATCACATATGATCAATGATCCAATCCAAAAAACATGCAGCCAAATCCATCAACGCAGCAAATTAATCTGGTAGCATACATAGCTTTATTTATCTATACTATCCTACCTACCTAATAAAATAATGGAAGAACATTTTGTCATTTTTTTACTGGGGGCAAGATTGGTTAAGATAATTATAAAACACTTAATTTAATTATATTCTTTCTATTGAAAACATTTTATTTAAAGAATATATTACTTGGTTTCCATATCTATTTATGGACACAACTATGTGGAAGTTTATAGAGTGCTACATCTATCATCAGGAAGACCCAAGTTCAAATCCAGATTCAGGTACTTATTAGGTGTGTAACCTTGGGTATATTATGTGATCTATCTCTGTTTAACTCAGGTTTTTGATTAGTAAAATGGGGATAATAATAGCACCTACCTACTAAAGTTGTTATAAGAATAAAATGACATATATTATATATTTTTAAAAGTCCTATTTCCTAAATTATGACATGTAGCAGAAAAAGGCAGCCTATTTGGTAAGTTTATCAGGACATATGTCTCTGAAAAGCACTGAAAGCCAGCAATACAACACTGTACTGGGCTAGTGAATTGGGGCCCAAGTTGAGTAGGAGGAGGAGATCAGGATAGACTGCACTTGAATCATTTCACAGTACTTCTCTGATCTTAAGCTTCTGGTTGTCTCCAAAGCCCATCTGTTTAAATGCCAATGTTCTCCCAATAATTTTATATGCTTGGAAATAACAAAATGCCATTGTCTCAGGAGCAAAAACAGAAGTGACCCAAACAATATATAAAGATAAGTAGTAGATATAAAATGAGTGCAATATTTTGCTAACAATGATTTAAGAGCAAAAATTAGAGTAGAAAAAGTCATTGAGAAAAAGTCTAGATAAGATTGACAATGGGTCATGAAGAAGAGCCAAGGAATAGTCTGAATGCGGCACTGATATCCTTAGAATATTAAAGTAGTCACAGGAAGACTTCCATTTGTTGAGCACTAGGATTCAGTTTCTCATTTGTAAAATGAAAGGTTTGGACCAGATGAATTCATAAAGCACTTAAACTATTATCCTTTATTCCTTCCCTTTCCCCTTTCCAATGTAAATTGGCCATAATTGTAGCACACACTTAACAGTGTTATCATGAGAATCAAATGAGATGATATTTGTAAGAAATGATTAGTTTAGTGCCCAGATACATAGCTTCTTGGAGTCCCAGGTGAGAGATAGGTGGATCAAGTGGACACCAAAGGTAGAAAGTATTCCTCACCCAGAGGTACTAATCTTCTCTGAATGTATCTTAAACTTCTGACTCATCTTGGGAGCTATATAAATTTTTATATTTTCCTCTTTCTTTGTTACTGTTGAAGCCAACACTACCCATCTAGTTATCCAAGTTTCCAGTCTCAATCAGTGGTGAGTCTTCTACTTTACATTTCTTATATCTGATCAGTTGTGAGGTTGTCAAGCTTCCTTTATACTATATTGTGCTTCCATTTATTTTTTTCCATTCATACAATCTTCATCCTACTTAAGTTCTCCACCATCTCTTGTCTATATTACCATTATAAAAGATTTTCCTACATTTCTTTCCTCCCCAATTGATTATTCTAGAGTTACCAAATTTAATTTTCTAAAGTATGGGTCTCATTACTTTCTCTGATCATTCACTCCAGTATCTCTTAAGAGCTAAATATCAATCTATATCTACATATGTATATTTATATACAAACCCCCTCATTCCCCCTCTGTACTCTATAAAGATTCTGGGGATCCTTATCCCAAGTCCACTCACACTGACAAGTCAGATGCTCAGAAGAAGGTTAAATCTCCTTATTCCCTCTGGACTAAGGAAAGAATCCTACCATATGCCAGGGACTGTACTAAGTGCTTTACAAATCTTATCTCATTTGATCTTCATAATAATACTGTCAAGTAGGTGCTATCTTTATCCTCATTTTAGAGCTCAAGAAACTGAAGCAAACTTAAGGGAAGTGCCTAGCACAGGATCACATATCTATTAAGCATCTGAGAGTGGATTTGAACTTGTCTTCCCTACTCCAGGGGTCTCTAGAATAAGATAGACATTCTGCTGGTTTTTAAATCCCTTTACAAATTTACTGCAGCCTATCTTCCAGGCTTATAGCACATTTCTTCTTTTTCAGAACTCTCTGTTTTACTCAAATAGATCTATTTACTATTCTCTACACATGCTAATTCATTTCATATCATTTTTTGCACAAATTATCTCTTCTATTTGGAATGCCCACCACCCTCAATTCTTAGCATCCCTAGGTTCTTCCAAAACTTCTTCAGCTGGAACCATCTCTTAGTTCTTCCAATTACTAGAGCCATCATTTCAGAAATTACTTTATGTCTACTTGATATATGACTTGTGTATATATATAATTTTCTAGGTGTATACTCTTTCCTTCAAAAATAAAGTAAGCTTCTTAAAAACAGGAAGTGTTCCATCCATCTGGTTATCCTCAGAGCTAATGGTAACACAACAGTGCACACCTGCATCCTCCATTATTGTGAGAACTCATCATATTATAAACTTTTAATGCTTTGAATCAGTCAATAAAAAGTTCAGTCAACAATCATTTATTAATGTTATACCAGACACCTATGTTATACCAGACACTGTGGTGATATAAAACAAAACTGAAATTCTTTCAGTTTCAGATAGTTTACATTCTTACATTCTTTCAGGAGAGACAAAATGTATATAGATAGGTCCCAAAATATTACAAAATAAATACAATGAATTAATAGCAATAATTTAGTGAAAGCATTAACAAATTTGGCAATTAAAATACTCTTGAAGAATTTCTTACCTTTGGTATAATGATGAAGAATCCAGACCCACATTCATTTGACAATAACATATCAGGTTTGAATTTTAGTGTAATAATTAAAGCATTATCTATTAATAAAGGATTATCGTCCTTTCTCAGTTTGCCTTGAAATTTATACTTTTCAATGTTTCTAACAGTTTCTATTCTATTCTATTCTATCATATCATATTCTATTCTATTCTTATTTTATTCCACTGGCTATAGACTATAAGCCTCATAAGAACAAGGACTATATCTTATTCTTCTTCATATCTATCTCAACCAAAAAAACCATAAACTTTACACATAATAAATGTTTCAGAACTATCTATTCAATTAATTCATGCCACATTCTAATGGAACTTTCTTGCTCAAGAATCTGAACCCTGATAAAACATGTCTTTCTGGAGGATATAATGCATCACTATTCAGTGTAAGCTTTAAGAATGTAAGCTTTGTGGGCATTCCCTTCAGTTCTGCATCAAGGAGAGTTAGGGACACAGGGTCCCCTAGATGTGAAAAATCTGTGTAAATTTTTTTGTTCCTCTGTTTATATCAGAGAAGAAGTCTGAATTATTGTCATATTAAAAATTAACCCACATTGATATTATACAATATTATACATATACTATACTATTTATGTATATGCCACATATGTACACTTTACAAATACTATATATTATATGATACTATACATAGATTTTTATGCTTTTCTGAGTTTCTAAGCTTTTTCTGTGACATGTACTGGTCTTTGCATGTCTCTGTGGCTTCTGCAAACCTTCTCTTCCTCACAATTCCTATTTAATTTCTTAAGTGAAGCTATGATATATCAAAACTGATGGAGAATGTCACAATGTGAAAGAGATAACAATAAAGTGAATGGAATTCCAAGCCTAAAAATCATTTGAGAATTGTTTGTTCATATCCCTTGACAATTTATTTCTTGGGAACAAGAATACTTTAATTGAACTTTAGAAAGTTCTTTCATGGAAAATTTGTAATCATACACAAGTGCAGACAGTGTCCTATTATATCACTGATCTGCTTTGAAAATGAAGGATGAGCAATAAGAACAACAACAATGAGATGGTAGGATGGATAAGAATCACATAATTAATAATCACATAATCTTTATATTTAACTGTAGTCAAAAAAAATTACTAATTGGACAAATCTTTGGTCACAAGTATCTGATCTATAATTAAGTGGTCCATAGATGACAAATCCTTCCAGGTCTGTGTTTGAAACCTTTCTACCTTCTTAGGTCTTCAGTCTGAAATTTGGAAAACTCAGAACCCCTGGTCACTTTCATGCCAAGATGAAGCATCAGAGTGGGAACATAGTTGAGGAAGAACAGTGCTTTGATCACTTTGATTCAGATACTCCTACCAGATCACCATGTCAAAAAATCCTTTACACTTTTACATTCAGTGTGATTCTTATCCATGTCCTACTATCCCATTATTGCTGCTTTTGTTGCTCATCCTTCATTTTCAAAGAGGACCAATGAAGTAAGAGAAAAATATTTAGACTTCTGTGTGATTATAAAACTTCCATAAAAGATCTTTCAAAGTTTAATTAAAATTTTCTGGTTTCCAAAATATAAATGGTCAAGGAATATGAACAAATAGTTCTCAATTGCAAATTATTTTAAAGTATAAGAAATAATTTTCCAAATCACTAATAAGATAAATGAAACTTAAAACATTCCCCAATATCATGAAAATTGGCAAAGATGGCAAAAGATGGTAAGAACTGATGTTCAAGGGGGCATAGCAAGATAGGTATATTAGTGCATTTTTGGTAGATCTGTGAATCAGTACAACCATTGTGGAAAGCAAATTAGAATTATTTAAAAATAGTGACTAAATTGTCCATAGACAGTTTTTACCCCAAGGAGTTTACTGATAAGAAGAAAATCCACATATATAAATATATAAATAAATATATAGATAGATATATATAGCAGCACTTTTTATGTGATAGCCAAGAGTTGGAAATAAGGTACATTTCCATCAATTAAAGGATAGCTAAACGATAAATACAGAGAAGTACAGAAAGATATATGACATGATTTCCAACATGAAATAAACAGAGGCAAGAAAACAACATAGTTAATAACTACAACAATGTAAACAAAAAGATTAACAATGAAAAGCAAAAGCGAATGTTTTGACATTATAAAGTACAATTATGCCTAGGCAAAAGAAATATAAGAAAACACAACTGTCCCATCTTTTTGCAAAAGTGGTATGTTTACTGTGACTTACTACATACCACATATCACATATCTTGCATATACTTTGAGATTTTTTTTTAATGTATAGATTCGTTATGTTGGTTTTTCTTCCTCTTTTTATTCTTCTGTTTTATTTATAAAATTCCATTTTTTATGGGATGCCTCTCTAGGAAGAAGAGGGTTAGAGTTAATAGTGGGGGAAATTATAGTAATATAAAAGACATTAATAATTTTAAAAATTATATATATACATAATTAATGCAAAACATGTTCATTCGCCCCCATCCTCCTACATGCTTTGCCCAACTTTTAAAATTCAACATGTCCTTGTAAATGTCATTAATACTATTTTGTAACATAAATATTCATTTGTAACATATCCCAGCCAATTTTTATACAACATACAACTCTCCACTGCCCTTTGGATCACCTACAATTGTGATTCTAATGAGATCATACTTCCATATATTCTCAGTCATATAGCATCAGTGGGGAAGAATTGATAATAATAATAACAACAACATGCATAAATATAGTTGTATGGTGATTTAGAGTTTATGTACAGTTTCACTATCATTATACCATTTGATCATCACAACAACCTTATGAGGTAGGCAAGGCTAGGATTTATTGCCTCCATTATACAAATGAGGGAATTAAGGATCAAATATATTAGGCAATTTCCCCAAGGTCATAAAAGTACAATGGTGTGTGGATTACTTGGGACAAGCAATAATTTTGATAGGGTTTCATTTTGTGAGGGCAATGGTCATGCATGTATGCTTCTACTAACTCCAGGCTGACTAAAACGTCTACCTTCATCAAGATGAAAGCTGATTGAGTTGCTTTCAGGAGTTTTAGTTCATTCTCTCAGTTGAAGACTGGCTCCCGTGTCATACAACCATGTTTCACACTCTCTTTGTTATGTTTTTAAACTGTATTTAAAAAAAAAAAAGTTTTCATTAAATTTTTTTCCAATTACATGTAAAGATCATCTTCAATATTCAGATAGATTCAGACAGACAGATAGATAATTGTTCACTTATTTCAGTTGGATTCAATTCTTTGTGACTCCATTTGGAATTTTCTTGGCAAAGACATTGGTGGTTTGCCCTTTCTTTTCCCAGGTCATTTAACAGATGAAGAACTGAGGCAAACAGGATTAAGGGACTTAACAAGGGTCATACAGCCAGTAAGTATGTGAGGTCATATTTGAGCTCAGGAAGATGAATCTTCTTTACTTCAGGATGCATGTTCTATCCCCTGAGCCACCTACCTGCCCTCAGTAATTTAAATGGGTATATACACACATATAAACACACACACACACACACACACTACATATATTGTAGTATATATGCATTTATACATATGCATATAGACATATGTAAATATACACATCATACATATATATTTGTTATATGAAAGAGAAATCTATTGAAGGTCAAAAAGAAGAAAAAGCACAGAAGGATTCTTGGATAATTGGGCATTTGCACTGAATTTTGAATAGTTATGTTTTCATAGACTGAAATTATGATTGACAGGAGGTAGGGGGATAGATGGTTTCAGATATGTTGAAAAATATGAGCCACGGGTGGCATATAGAATTATAGGAGTTTAGATCAGGATCATCTAGCATAATTCCTTCATTTTGAAGAGGTAAAAACTGAGGCCCAGGAGAGATTATGTATCTTATCAACATCACCCAAGGCTCCCTGTTCTTTCTGTTGTTCTATCCTGCATAAAAATGAATGAATAAAGTCAGGAGAATGACTGGATTTCAAAACCGTGTAAAAGAAGTTTGAAATGGAACATTTCCTTTTTCTTTAAAAAAATCTGAATTTGTTTTGATGAATTTGTCTTCAATGTTTTTTACCCTAACCTGCCCTGAAGGAAGAAGAGTGGTCAATTTTGCCAGATGGGAATCTAGCAATATTACACAAAGCTCTTCCCCAGGGACCGCTCTGCAAAGACATCATGAGAGAGCCTCAATGACTCTTGCAAACGGTCCATCAAATTCACAGCCTCCTCATGACAGAACAAAAGGATTATATGCACATCAGGTGCTGGGATTTGTTCTTTTTCAGCACCCTCCTCCTTCTAGCAATGAAATCTAAAGAAAGATCTTACTAAGAGAATGACATTCTTTTGACTTACCCCTTCTATGACCTTCCTTTCCAGAGACAACTCAGATGAAATCATCTTGAAAAAAGTATTAGACACCATTATCTCTCACCCCCTATTGCCACATTTCAGACATTGTGGACCTTAATCTTGATTACCATTTTCAACCTCATAAAAAGATTTTGAATCTCCCAAAATGGACACAGGAGAATTTGACAGAGTCAGAATTAGTTCTGCAGAAAAAGTGACTTGAGAAGTCTCCCAGGTTGCTATTCTTAACTTTGACCTTAAAACCCCACTTTCTGAGCAAGGAAATAGAGTAAAAGAGAACTATCCAGAGACCTTAAGATGGGGCCTTCTTAAGTTTTTTTTTCCATTTGTGACTTCTTTTTGCTTGGGAAATTTTTATGTGACCTTGAATATATAGGTATATAAAATAGGTATGCAAATGAAACATTTGCCAGTAATAAATCATAATTTTGTGAGCCCCATATACAGTTACAAGAACCATAGGGGCTTATGACCCAGTTAAATAAAATGGGCTTTAGATTATACCTCAATGTTGTAGAAAGTTTATTTCCTTTGTCTTTCTCCTCTCCATCCTCATTGTCTCACTAAGATCATATAGCACCAACTGTTAGTACATCTTTAAAGTCAATGAGCGAATAGAAAATTTGAAGAACATTGCAAATTGGCTCATTTTGGTAGGGGAAATAATGATTAATCTAGAATCCTTTCTAATGAAGAGTAAATAGAGATGGGATGAGGATATCTTGGGGTCTCTCTGAACACAGGAAGTATTTTTCTGTATTTTTTATCTATGAGCACAGTGCTTTACATAAGTAGCATTTGTAAAATACTTGAATGGATGAATCTTTTTGAGCTATTGATTGGAGCTCGTACCTATGAGACGCCAATGCTGAATTATCACTGGTCTGTATAAGGTGATACCAGTAGAATAGAAACTCTGATTAGTTCCTACCTAGAATAGATCCTACCAAGCAGCAATGACATCTATGAGTAGGGCAGCAAAGGAGTATGTACTGTCCTTTGAAAGCCATTTACTCCAGCTCATCACTAAAGTAATGCTCAAGTAATGATTTGGAGGGGTAGGAATACAAAATATATAAAATTATCTCATAGGGCATGGATGGTACTTTGACTTGTGACAGTGAAGGATATTTCCACACCATTCAAATCATGAGTCATAGAAATATTACAGTCAACATTTGACAACGCAATATAGTAAACAAAAAAGTTGGATTTAATATTGAGAAATCCTTGTGTACAAATCTCATCTTTGTCATTGCTTGGAGACCTTAACCATTTTTTACCTGTTTGTGAAATAGAAATAATTTAATTTACATATAATTTACATTTTATTGTAAGGTCATTAAAAACTTCACAAGCTGCTTTACAACTTATTCTCACTATAACCCTGTAAGGTAGGTGCTCTTATTGTCTATTTTCTTTTATGAGTGTAGTCAAGCTCAGAGAGGTTATGTGATTTTCTGAGAGGTTCATATCAATAATACCTGCTTTAGAGAGTTGTTTTGAAAGTCAAATGAGATAATGTATATTTCACAGACCTTAAAGAGCTATATAAATGTCAACTATCACTAGTAATGAAGGAAGATCACTAACCACAAATGTTCACATTGTTAATTATGTTTGGGAAACTTGGTCGTTGTGGTCATCTGAGGATGCCTTAAACTAATCAAGTGCTGCTAATTTATTTTCCCACATGCCTGGTTCAGTGCTGCAAGGTGGTGCAGAGGATATCACACTGAGCTTGGAAAGAAGAAAACTTTTCTTCATGAGTCAAATCTGGTTTTAGACACTTACTAGAAGTGTGATTCTGGGCAAGTCAGTTAACTCTTTATGTCTTACTTCCTCATCTGTAAAATGAACTGAAGAAAGAAATGGTTGGTGGTTGACATCTTTGCCAAGAAAACCTCAACTGGAAACATCAACAATCATTCCTTTTTGGGCTCAGTGGATCAGCACTAACATGGATCAGAACATTTCGGTATACATCTGGCTCCTCATTCTCTTAAGAAACCTGAGGCATAACAAATAAGGTCCATTAATTGTGACCATCTAAATGGCAATGTGACAATAATGCAAAAACAAATTAGTTAGAGAGTCTCTAAGGAACCTCACAACAAGTCCTCTAGCCTAGGTTGCTATTCAACAAAAAATCATTTTTACAATTAAACCATCAAGTGGTCCTATATTTTCTGCTGAAAGATCTTCAACATAGGGAGTTTACCACCTCCCAAGGTGACTTATTTTCCATGTGAAGGTAGCATTAATTGTAGAAATTTGTTGTTGCTGTTGTTAACTAGATTGTGTGTGTGTTTTCATTTTTCTTTTATTACATTGAACCTATATCTTTTTGCAGCTTTTTGACAGTCCTTTTAACACTGCCCACAGGGGACAAGTAGAAACAAATTTAACCTCTTTTCTATATGTTGGCTTTTCAAATCCTAGAAAACTATGAGCATGACCTATTCTAAGTTTTCTTCTTATAACCTCAGGGTCTTTTGTTGCTCTTTTAGTTTATTTGTTTGTTTTTAACGTGTCTTCAGGTGGTACAATTTACAATTCTTTGGACATGTGTCAACTTATTGATGAGACTTCTAAACTGTGGCTTCCAGGAATGAACCACACTACTTGAGCTACAGTCTGTGCAATAGAGGATAGCAAAATATCTCCTTTTAAATTCTGGAAACTGTCCAGATCATCTAGAGAAGGGCTTCTTAACCTTGTTTGTGTCTTGGATCCCTTTGACAGCCTGGGGAAGCCAAGTTAATTCCTTCTCAGAATGTTTTTATATCCATAAAACATATAGGATTACAAAGGAAACCAATTATACTGTAATGTAGCAATAACAAATTCATTGACCACAATGGTAAGAGCTCCTTTTAAAGGCCTCCAAAAGATCCATAAATATCACACTATCCTTATACCATCTTAGTCTACTGCATTACTTTATCAAATGCTATTTCCCTTATGATAATAACCAATGACTGAAAATAACAATAACAGCAATCATAATAAAAGCTAGTGGTTAGTGTGGTAAGGTTTGCAAAATTCTCGTTTGATCCTCTGAGTCTTTTATTCTCTCTTTCCATCTGATAAAATTTAGGCACAGAGAGATTAAGTAGTTTGTGTAGGGTTACATAACTAAGAAAAGTCTGAATCACGTAATTCTTCTGTCTATATGTCCAGAACTCTCCTCACTAGGATATGTATCTGCATCAATGTTATTATGAAACTTTGGGTATTTTTAAAACTTCCCAACACTCTCTGAACCCACAGAAAATTTTGCACAGTAAAAAGGCCCTGAATTTTGAGAAAAAATACTTGAGTCTGGTTCCAAGTTATCCCACATACAAAAATTGTCTTGAATTATTTCATCCTTGTGAATGCCATGCTCCTTTTCTGCAAAAGGGGCACAATGGAACTTGTATTATAGTTATCCCTTCCACATCACAGAGATTAAATATTCAGAGCCACTGCAATCTGGAATATATGCATAAAATTTTTTGGTTCTTCCTTTGTATCTGAAAAGAAGTTTGAATTATTATGGGGTATTAGAAAAGAATATATGTTAATATCACACAATATTATACATATCTTTTATGTACGTCTTAATTTTTAGACTTTGCCTGTGTTGTCTTGCCTGCTTTAGCATGTTGTCTGCAGCTTCTGAAAAACTCCAAAATAATTCACATTTAATTTTTTATGCCAACCCACAAATAATGAAAACATAATGGTGAAAGCCATGATGTGGAAGGATAGAAGTAATGTTCAAATGAGGAAACATATTGAAAGTGCATAGATATGTGCAAAATACTACTATATCCCTTAATAAGTCAATTGTCTATAATTTCATCATTTTGAGGATTCTTCTTCATCAGTCCACATTTCAGACTGTCCCACATTTTAATAGAAGACTTCATATATAGTTGTGGCTGGAAAGCAAGAACAATTCTTCAGCTTATCAATTCATCATCAATCTTCTCAAGATAAGCCTTCTCATGTTAGACTGGTCCTCTGATTAAAGACAAAATTTGTTATTTTAATACATATTTTAAGTTTTTCTATTTTGTTGGACTTATTGGCATAAGTTCCTTATGCTAAAGGTCTTTCAGCAGAAGATATAGGACCACTTATTCATTTAATTGTAAAAATGATTTTTTTGTTCAATAGAGGCTAGAGGATCTGTTGTAAGGTTTCTGCCTCAAGGCCACCTCCTTATATTTGTGAGGTGTCACAGGTTTTAAGAGACACTATATGTCATCAATATAAGTTTATATTGTTATACCACATAATCTTTATGTTGGACTGGTGTACAATGCCTTACAGTGTCATGAAAAACAGACTAGATGTGAAGTTGAGAAGCTTGCTCAAATTCCATTTATGCCACTTCCTAAGGGTACAACCACAAGACAGTCTATACTACTTTCTGGGCTTCAGTTTCTTCACCTACATCATTATGGATTCCTAAGTGTCTTCCAAATTTAATTATTTAATCCTTTAAATTGATCACTAGTATAATAATTACATTTCCTTTCTTAAATAATTTCTTCCTTTCCTTCCTTTACTGCTTTCTCTTTTCTTCATATTCTTCATATAAATATTCCTAGAGATTCTGTTCTTAATCCTACCTCTTCCTATTCTTTTCTTCCTTCTTTATTCTTCTCTCATCTACTCTTCTCTCTTTAACTTTTATATGAACTCTATGGGTCCCTCTATTCCCTTCTTCACTAGTAAAGCCGATTCCCTCCTAAAACGTCAGTTTTCTGAACTAGACTGAGGATGAAATTAGGAATTAGTCAGTGAATTATTTTTTTTAAAATTTATTTATTTAAAACCAAATACAAAAGAAAAAAAAGTAAGTAAAAAAAGAAAGACAGAAAAAACAAAAGCAAAGCAAAACATTGTCATGTGCCCAGGAGAACATGAGTATTCAAACTATGTAATAGCAAATTTCTATTTCAAGAAAGCATATATAATATTGAGACTTTATATTCATGACTGTTCATCTTCTTTTTGTTTTCTTGTAGGTTATTATTTTGTTGCTGTGCACATTTTACTTTATTCCTTTTTTTCTTTTCATCCGCCCACCTCCACCTAGCAGGCTATAGTTAAGCAAGGATATACATGCACATACATACACATATGCATATCTATCTATCTATCTATCTATCTATCTATCTATATATGTACCTACATTTACACACACATATATACATACATAATACACATACAAAGATATACATTTAAAACAATATTACTATGGCTGACATATAATATAGATTTCTCTCATGATTGGATCTTTAAGTTTGACTTTGAGATCAATGATTCCTACTTCTACTTTCTTTTTTGATTAAATTCTACTTTTGATCCTTGTTATTATATTGTTATATATTTCATTTCCTATCCGTGCTATTCTTTTGCTTCAGCTCTACTCCTTAATTGTTAGGCAATTCTTCCCTCTTATGGGAACCTCTCTTAACTTCCTTCCCCTTCCTTTTCCTTCCTCTTTACCCCCTTTCCATTAATCTACATATTTTATCCCATTCTCTCTCTTTCTTTCTCTCTCTCTCTCTCTCTTTCCATTTGTCTCTGTCTCTCTTTGTCTGTATGTACATATTATTCCCTATATACCCATTCCTGATGTAAATAGGTTTTCAGAACTCCCTCCCCATTCTAATGCCTCTGTGTCATTATTCCTCTATACTTCATTCAGATAGCATAATTATTATTTATGACTTTTTCTGAATAATTTTACTTTTTTAGTTTCTTCTATTATATAAAACATAAACAGTTGGTTGTTATTGAATACTTTTGATATTGGTTCTTATATGTTAAATTTTGTATTGATTCAAATATTGTTGAGACAAAATCCTTAAAATCTGTAAGTTAATCAAATGTTCATTTTTTTCCTTCAATATTATGCTTAATTTTTATGGATATAATATTTTTGTCTGTATACTTTCTTATTTTGATTAACATTAAATATTATACCAATACTATGATCTTTTTTTTGTAGCTGCTGATAAATTCTGTACAATTATAATTGTTGCTCTACTATATCTGAAGTGTTTTTTGGTTGTTTCTTATAATTTTTTTTTATTTTGATCTGGGATTTTCAAAATTTAGCAATGATGTCCCTGTATGGTTTTTGGTAGCATCTCTGAGGTAGTGATTAGTAGATTTTTTTATTTCTATTTTCTCTTATTGTTCTATCATTTCAAGATACTTTTCTTTGATTATTTCTTGTATTATAGCATCAAGGTTCTTTTTGTTGGTTGCAATGTTCAATTATTCTTGTTTCTAGATATTTTACATTCTCTTCAATTTTTTTATTTCTTATAATTTGATTTGTTATTTCTGGATCTTTTATACTTTCAATGGCTTCACCTTGTCCAATTCTAATTTTCAAAGAATTATTTTCTTCTTTAAGATTGTAGATATATAGGGGCACTTAGGTTGGACAATGGATAGAGCACTTTCCCTGAAATCAGGAGGACCTGACTTCAAATTTGGCTTTAGACACTTAATACTTACTAGCTTTATGACCCTGGGCAAGTCACTTAACACCAATTGCCTTGCCAAAAAAAGATTCTAGATCTTTTGTAGTTGGTTGACTTTTCATAACCTTGTTTTTGTAATGGATGTATCTCATTTATTAATTTCTTTATTTTTAGATTTCTTTTTCAATCTCCCTTATTTGGTTTTAAAATTTAAAATTCTTTTTTGAATTCCTACTAAATTCTTTCTGGACAGGGAGCCATTACTGTTATTCTTTGGTGTAAGTGAGGCTTTTCTTACTTCAGTGTCCTCCTCTGAAAATGAACCCCAGTCTTTTTTATTCCCCTCGTGAGTATTTGGGTTCTTTCTCCTTTGCCTAATTTTTTTTAATGAGAACTTATTAATGTAAGCACCTCTAATTGTAAAGTGGAGGATAGTGCTTCTAACTTCACTTCAGCTCACCTTCTGACCTAGAACCCCAAACTGAGATTATCCTCCTCCTGCAAGTGCCACATCCAGTAGCATCCCTGCCTCACTGTCCTTGCACTCATCAGCTGAACTTTTCTCCCAGGGTGGTGTCTCTGCAGCAGAGGTGGGCCAGGCATTTCTAACCAGCCAAGGTTCCCTCAGTCTTCCTGGACTCATATACTAGACTTCTCACACAAGCCAGGAGGTGAAAGTTCCTGTGCTTCCACCTGAGGCTACCTCCGAACCCAGCTCATCTCAGGTCCTTGTTGCTTTTACCACAGAGTTGGCACTAGGTATTTACATTTCATCTTGGTGAAAGCTCAGCCTGGGTTCTTATTTGGGTCTCCTCTAGTTGTCTTGGAAGGATCCCTATTCCTCCTTAGTCTTTTTTTCCCATCATTCTGTGTTTGCCTTGAGGCACAATTTTGTTTTATTTGTGGAGGAAATCTGGAGAGCTTGGAATTTTCTAACCTACTCTGCCATCTTCCCAGTATCTTCCCCTAGTCACTGAATTATTAAATCATATATTACTAGAAATGGAAAGGACCTTAACAGTTGTATATGGGAAAATGATCATTGTCTCAGTGTATTATTCTATTCATGTATTTGTATAAATAAATTCATTGTAACCTAAATATAATGCAAGATCAATTTGCTTCCATGTATTATACTGTCTGTGTATCACCAAAAAGCAATTTATATTATAGAAAGTTTAGTATATTGTTTATAAATTGTGGCAGCATATAATTCTATACATATGTTTGTATTAATAAATTTATTGCAATAAAATAAATTGAAAGATCAATATGTTTTGATATGTTATGCTCTCTGGATATGCCTCCAAAGCAATTTATACCATAGTGTGAGCAGCATGGTATTCTAAGAAGGATATTTGACAGAGAATTGAAGATTTATCCTAGCACTGCACTGATTAGCTTTGTGACATTGGGTAAGTAATTCCTTTCTAAGACCTCATTTTGGTCATATATAATCAGTTCATTGGACTAGATAATTTCAAAGGTATCTTCCACCTTTAAGTGTCTGAATCTCGTGCAATTTCCTAATTAGTTGGAACTCCATTTCAGCATCTCTGACCACAATTGACTTGGTGCACCTGTCATAGTAAGAACAAGTGACTCAGCTGTGGAAATCTCCTGTGACAATAACTGTCCAAATATCCTTACCTTACAATAAGGGATTCGATACAAATTCTGTTCAGCCATCCAGAAAAAAAAAAAAAAAAAAAGATTGTAGAAGGGAACATCAATCAGGACAGAAGGTATATGAGGCATGCAGAACCATAGACTAAAGGAACAATTATAGAACTTGATTAAAAAGACAAGTTTGAAACACAGATAGGGTCAGAGATCAAGAGGAAAAAAATGAGTAAAATTATAGCTCTTGCTTAGCCACTGTCAAAATATATTTCATAAAACCTCAAAGAGAAAAAAAAAGAATTTAAACACAGTAATATTATAAAATTAAGGAAAATGAATCAATTTTAACTGATAAAATGGAGAAGCTTGTGTGTTCTCCATTGATATAAGAAGTTTGCAAAAATATTCAGAACATTTGAAAAGAGAAATGCAATTCATAAAAGAAAAAACATAGAAGTGAATTTATGGGAGAAATTTAGCTTTCAAAAAAATTCAAAAATCTACACTTAATTAGAAAAAAAAATTAGGGGAGGAAAAGGAAACAAATGATGGAGAATCTCTGCAAAGCATTAGCAAGTGAGAGCAACTAATGGGTTTGGAATAAAATTATTGAAATAGAAAAAATTCTTACAGAAGAGAAGACAAAAGCAATCATGTTAAAAGTACATACAGATCTTAACAAATGGGGAAGATATTTTGACGATAACTGATAAGGCAGGAAATTACCAGGCTCTTTCAAATTCCCAACAAACAATTTAAAATAATATTTCAAAGTGAATTTTAGGATATGATTGATAATTAGATAATAAGTATATATAATATATGTAATATAAATTATATAAAATATAAATAATAATTAGAAATAATTGAAAGTTGGGATAAAGCGATTGTTCAGACTTAGATAACTTGGGAGAATCTTAGGAAAGACCTGACTTCTTAGGATGGTGGTCTGACTTGAATAAAGTTTAGATAGCTCCAGCAGATAACACTGAATCAATAAAATAACAAGCAGTTGTGTCAGAGGAACCCTCAGCTATAGGCAATTTTGCCTGATAGAAAGTCTGCTGTTCAAATGGCTAATTAGGGGAAGATTTCAGGACTCTCTGCTGGTACAAGGACATAGAGTACAAGTGCACTCACCTGAAATATTCTCAGATTATGACTCTGGGTGAGAAGGAATAAGCAGATGAGTATATTTGCAGAGGGCTGGGGCCTTGATGGCTGTGGTCATTCATTGAAGAGCAGCCTTTCTGTTTTGTTCTCCAGCAAATGGGTGTATTGAAGCTTGGAGTCAAGAGAATGACTATTGGGAAAAGAATACTTTTCATGAAAGTTGTTGGGGATCCTGGTCACAGTGCCAAATAGAAGGAACCTCAACCAAAATTACCATGCCAATAGAAAAGTTTTGGGTGCATATTTAGAAGAAAACAGTGAAATCAAAAGAGTTATTTATGCTTTAAAGAAAAGTATCAAATGATTACAAACCCCAAAATACTTCTTAGAAAATCTTTAAAAAGGATTTTAAAAATAAAGTGAGATGTTGAGGGAAAATAAGGCAAAAAAGAAAAAAAAAAGAATAATTCCAGAAAACAATGAAAATTGTGAAAATAAAGAACTTAACAGAAGAAAATAAATCCTTAAAAATTAGAATTGGGTAAAGAGATATTAATTAATTCACAAACATCAAGAAATAAGGAAGCAAAAATTAAAAGAAGAAAGTAGAAAGTAGAAAAAAAAGTAGAAAGAAGAGAGTAGAAGGAATGTGAAACATTTTATTAGGAAACAGATTGACGATAACATTTTGAGAATTGTTGCATTACCTAAAAGTTATGATCAAAATAAGTTTAGACATCATATTTCAAAAATTATTAAGAAATATTCTCCTAAAACTTTAGAACTAGAAAGTGAAATTGCAATTGGAAAAAAAATTCACTGATCATCAACTGAAAGAGATCCCAAGATGAAATTTCACAGGAACATTATAACTTTTTGAAAAATTAAGAAAAATACTACATGCAATTATATAAAGGCAATTTAAATAGTATGGAGGTACAATCAGGGTAACATAAAAATTAATAGTTTCCATATTAAAAGATCAAAGGTCATGGAACATATTCCGAAGAGCAAAGGATCTGGATTTGAAACCAAGAATAAATTATCCAACAATGCTGAATATAATCAGTCTGTTATGGGGAAAAAAGTGAATATTTAATGAATAATTCAGGTATTTATGAGGAAAAAACCAGAATGGAATGTAAAATTTGACCTACAATCAGGAGAAATATAAAAAGGTAAACATGAAAGGCAAATCATAAGAGATTTAATAAAGTCAAACCATTTACGTCTTACATGGGGAAACTTTATATGTAACTTATAAAAATGTTTTTATTAGTAGAGTAAATTGAAAGAACATATATAGATAGAAAACTTAAGAGTTGAGTTAGGTATGATGGCACGATCCTAATAAAATTGGGTAAGTAGAAAGAAGATAGAGAAATTATATCATACAAATGAAATGTATAAAGGGTTGGTAATTCTTATTCTCATTAGAACTGGGTAAAAGAGGAGAATAACATAAACATTTAGAAAGATATAAAAGTTTTCTTAGTTTACAGATAAAAAGGAAGAATGAGTGAGGGACTTTTTTGGTATTGTATTTTTATTCATTTTGTTAAATATTTTCCAACCACATTTATTTTTTTTTCTTTTACATTGTATTTTATTTTTCCAATTATATGTAAATAAAAATTTTAACATTCACTTTTCAAATAAAATTTCAAGTTCTAATTTTTCTCCTTCATTTCCCTCCTCTGTAAGATGGCACTCAATTTGATATATACTATTAGCACGCACTCATGCAAAACATATTGCTAGATTAGTCATGCAAAAAGGAGAAATAGGACAAAAGGGAAATAATCATTAAAAAGTAAAGGAAAAATAGAATGTTTCAATTTGCATTAAGACTCCATCAATTCTTTCTCTGGATATGGATAGTATTTTCCATCATGAGTCCTTTGGAATTATCTTGCAACATTGCATTGCTGAAAAGAACTAAGTCAATCAAAATTGATCATCACACAATTTTGCTGTTACTACTATTTTATATAGATCTTCTGGTTCTGCTTACTTCATTAAGAATCAATTCATATAAATCTTTCCAGATTTTTCTTCTTGAAATCTGCTTGGTGATCATTTCTACTAGTACAATAGTATTTCATTGCATTCATTTACCACAACTTGTTCAGAGATTCCACAATTGATGGACATCCTCTCAATTTCCCTTTTTTCCCCACCAAAACAAAAATTGTTGTGTGTGTGTGTGTGTGTGTGTGTGTGTGTGTTTGTAGGTCCTTTTCCCTTTTTAATAATTTCTTTGGGATACAAACCTAGCAGTGATATGAAAGGGTATGTGTGGTTTAATAGCAGTGACTCAAAACAGTGAGAAAATCAAGAAATAAAAGGGTGAAAGAAGACAATAAAAGAAGTATTCTTAAAAGGAGGTTATAATGAGGAGGCTGTGGTCAGAAGTAAATTAAAATTCTGAGGAAACAGTCAAAAAAGAAGAGAAGGATAAACAATGAAGAGGAATGGAGGGAAATACATAATTAGTAATTATGTCTCTGAATGTGAATGGGATGAACTCACCCATAAAACAGAAACAGATAGTAGAATAAGAATGACATATGGAAATGTGTTTTTCATGACTATACCAAAGTAACATCTCTGTATTACAATAGTATCTCTGCAAGATAAATCCAAGTACTACCTAAACATAATTATAAAACACTTTTAAAAATAAATATTATCTTAAATAATTGGAGAAATAATTAATATATTATAGGTGGAAAGAGTCAATATAATATCAATGACAATTCTACATAAATTAATCTACTAATTCAATGTGATCCTGACTACATTACCAAAAACTAGAAAAAACAATACAAATAAAAGGAAGTTTAATATCAAGTAATTGTTCTACACTATCGAAAATTAAAAATGAAGTAGTATATCCCAAGATCAGATAACAAATAGTATATTTCAGGAAAAAATATGGTTATATTTTCCCCAAAGACAGAAGAATTCAGGTTACAACTTCAAATAAGCCTGAAATTAATTTTCAATAATTTTTATGAATTTTTATTTTATGAATTATTATTAATGAAGATTATAAATGAATAAAAATGAAGAATTTTAGGTCTTGAAAAAGAGTTGACAACTTTTTTTTCAGTTACTAAATACTTCAAGCCACAGAATCAAGTCATTCACAATTTTCAGATGAAGAAATTAAAACCATTTCTAACCATATGAAAACGGATTCAAAATCACAATTGATCAGAGAAATACAAATTAAGAGAATTCTAAGGTACCATTATATACCTCTCAGATTGGCTGAGGTGATAGGAAAAGATAATAATGAATGTTGAAGAGGATGTGGGAAAGCTAGACATTAATACATTGTTGGTGGAGCTGTGAACTGATTCAACCATTCTGGAGAGCAAATTGGAATTATGCCCAAAGGGCTATAAAATATTCATATCTTTTAATCCTGAATTTGCATCCTAAAGAGATAATAAAGGAGGTAAAGAGACCCACATGTGCAAAAATATTTGTGGCAGCCCTCTTTGTTGTGGCAAGGAACTGGAAACTGAGTGGATGCCCATCAGCAGGAACATGGCTGAATAAGTTATAGTATATGAATGTTATAGAATATTATTGTTCCATAAGAAATTATCAGCAGGATGATTTTAAAGAGGCCTGAAGAGACTTACATGAACTGATGTTAAGTGAAGTGAGCAGAATCAGAAGATCATTGTATATGGCAATAGAAAGATTATATGAGAATCATTTCCAAAAGACATAGCTTTTCAATAGTGATGTGATTCTGGCCAGTTCCAATGGTCTTGTAATGGAAAGAGACATCTGTATACCAGAGAGAGAATTGTGAGGACTGATTGTGGATCACAATATAATATTTTCATCTGTTTTGTTGTTGTTTGTTTGCTTTTTGTTTTCTTTCTCATTTTTTTCCTCTTTGATCTGATTTTTCTTGGGCCATATGATATTTGTAGAAATGTGTGTAAAAGCATTACATATTTAACATATAGTGGATTACTTGCCATCTAGGGGAGAAAAGAGAAAAAAATTGTAATACAAGGCTTTGCAAGAGTGAATGTTGAAAATGATCTATGCATATGTTTTGAAAATGAAAAGCTTTAATTTAAAATTTTTCAAAAAAGGCATTCAAATAACTATAATTATATTTAAAAACATCTATTGACAAAACAAATTATGTTCTTGTTTATTTTTATAAGAAAGTTTAGTATATGCATTAAGAAACAAACAAACAAACAAACAAAAAAACCCAAAATAATAGCAACAAAAAACAAAGAAAAAAACCCAGGGGGGAAAAAAAAAGAAAAAGATTTTCAAGGATAAAATAGGGAATGAGTCGTTAAAGATTAAATAGGACCTTAAGGAATCAAGGGAAGGGAAAATAGTTGAGTTGAATTAATATTCCATAAGTTAAAACCTCTTACTCCATGTAAGGGAATAACAAAATATGAAGTTGAACAAATTTAGAGAACTGCACAGTTCTATAGAGAACACAGAGTGACGCCTCTCTACGAGTCTATAGATAAACAATGAAGGAATAATAATGCTAATATTATCTAAATGATAGGGATTGTGCTGAGAGATAAAAACATAAAAGCAGGGGGTAGGATAAACCGGACTATAGGACCAGTAATAGGAAAAGCTCACCCAGGAGTTAAAAATAGGAAAGGGAAAATTAATAATAACGAACATTCTTGTGGTAAAATAGTTTGTGTTTGTAGTAAATATAGTGACCACATAACAGATTTTTATATATAGGGTAGGGCTAGCACATTAGGAGATCATCTTTTCTGAGAAAAAAAATTTCTTCCTGAATGAGCATCTTACTTCAGAGGAGTGAATATTTAAGTCTCCAAAAGCAGCAGGCACCCACATAATTTGGACATAGAACCAGAGAGAGGATAGCATATTCTTGGGAAGGAGATGAAGCATGATTAGGGCAGGGTAAGGATACTGACTGGAGAATTTCACTTTCCAATTAGACATCTCCTTAACCCTGGAAAGTAAGCTTGTCCTCTATAAACCTTAGTATATGTCTCTAAAAATGTGTAAAGGTAATGTTTACCCTAATAGTCTTGAAAGATTATTGACAAAGAAAATTCTTTGTGTATATGAACTACTGTTTTAGCTGAGGTCATCGTTTCAGATTTGGTCTGATATATTATTTACCAACATCAGCAATGACCCTCATTTTAGTTTACCTTTTCTCCATCGTTTTGAAATGAACTCAAGAAGTCAATTCCATAATTTAAGAGGATCACTTCATATTTAATATCACTGGGAAAGATGATACATGGAGAGTCCTGATTTTTGTACTATTTTCCCTAATTTTTCCATTTGTCATAATGCAGCTCATTGTATGCGTGCTCACATTCATGTAATCAGCAAAGGAGCTTCTGTATTTGCTTTCAGAGATGTCCAATATCCCAAGCTTATCTAGGGACACACCTGAAAGGACAGTGATGAATCTTGGAGATAATAGCAGCTGGCGGGTTGTAAGAGTAAAGAATCTATTATCTGATATAAACTGCTCATCCATGTGAGATGAATGAACTCTGGAGGGGCACTGTTTAACACAACAGCAAAGATAATTTACTGAGCTTTGCCCAATACCCACAATCATAGTTATTTACCTATAGGTGAGCAATTTCTTTAAGACAGACTAATTATTTCACTCTGTTTATTCTCAGATCTGGATGACTAATTGATAATATGTAATAATTATGAGTAAAGAGAGCTAGAAAAGGACGTTGCAAATCATTTCAGTATCTTTGCCAAGAAAACCTCATATGGGGACATGAAGAATCAGACCCAACAAAGAAAGAACTGAGCAACAAAATTTTGGACTCCTAGATGGTACAATGGATAAAGCACTGGGCCTGGAATCAGGAAGGCTCATCTTCCTGAGTTTCAAATCCAGCCATAAATACTCGCTGTATGACCCTTGATATGTCTTTTAGCCCTGTTTATCTCAGTTTATTCATTTGTAAAATGATCTGGAGAAGGAAATGGCAAAACATTTCAGTATCTTTAAACCCCCAAAGGGGGTTTGTCTGAAGTCAAACAAACCTAAAAATGAACAAATAACAACAAAATAACTATGTATTTGCCAGTGTATATGACAAAATTCTGGGAAGAGGTATACTACATTAATGACAGGGCCTGATTTCTCTTCAGAAATGTGTTTTCCAATGGAAAGAGAGCAGGACTTAGTAGAAAGAGTGTAGAAATCATAGAAGACTAAAATGCCTATTGAGTTAAAAATGGGACATATTTTTCTCCAAATTACAGTATTCGTAAGTAGCATTGTGTAAAGAGAATGGGAGGGAATATTTGTTTTGAGCTTTGCCATGGTCATAAGAAGTGCTGTCTTCAATTCAAGGGGTCTCATTTTTAGAGGACATTAATAAATTAGGGAGCTTTCACAGGAAGATAAGGAGATTGTGAATTTACCACCTGATGATATTTGAAGCCTGAGTGAAAAAAATGAGGATATTTAGCCTAGAAAAGAGAGATCATAATAGATATTTTCTTTTTTTAAATTATTTGAATTTCTTTATTGCATATGAAAAAGAAAATCCTTTCCTGCTATTCCTCAGATAAAAGATCTAAGTAAGAATTATCAGGTAAGAATTAGAGCTGTTCCAACATGGGACAAGATACTTTAAAAGGAATGGAAACCTTAAATCTTGAGGACTTCTAATGAAGATTTATAAAATTTCCAAAAAATTACTTGTTGGACTGAAGAAGGATGAATTCCTTTTTGGATAGGGAGTGGTCTAAACTGCCTTCTAACTCTGAGAATTTGTAATGTTCATGGAATTCTATCATTCTATAAAGGATCTGATGAGAATTATTCATCCAATCTCAGTGAAGAGTTTAATTAGTATGGGACATATGAGCACATGATTGTTCCAGACAACCCCAATTGCCCTTTGTAACTTATGAAAAATGAAATTTGATGATCTAAGATAATTCTGATGGACTTATGATGAAAAAATGCTGTCCATTACTTGTCAGATCTCTGGAGAAGGGAGAAATTTATGACTGAAGAAAAATTAGAGAACATTATAAAATGGAAACTGAATAACTTTTCTTACATTAAACTAAAAAGTGTTTTGCACAAATCCATTGCAGCCAAAATTTGAAAAGAAACAGAAAGGTGAGAAATAATTTTTACAGCCAGTTCTACTGATAAAGGCTTCATTTCTAAAATATATAGAGAACTGAGTCAATTTATAAGATTGCAAGACATTCCCCAATTGATAAAGGGTCAAAAGATATGAAAAACAACTTTTAGACAAAGAAATTAAAGCCATTGATAGATAGTAATATGAAAAAATGTTCTAAAGTACTTAGAGAATTATAACTTAAAACAATCCTGCCACCTCACACTTATCATATTGGCTAAGATGATAGGAAAAGATAATAGTAAATGGATGGAATGTAGGAAAATTGTGACACTAATGCATTATTGGTGGAGTTATAAACTTATCCAGTCATTCTAGAGAGTAATTTGGAACTATGTCCAAAGAGCTATGAAACTGTGCATAGTCTTTGATTTAGCAATGCTATTACTGGGTAAGTATCCAAAAGAGATCATTAAAAAAAGAGGGAAAAGGCCCATATATGTAAAAAATGTTTGTAGCAGCTCTTTTTGTAGTGGCAAGGAATCGAAAATTGAAGAGATGCCCATCAGTTGTGGAATAACTGAATAAATTGTGATATTTTAATGTAATGGATTACTGTTGTTTTATAAGAAATGGTGAGCAAGCATATTTCAGAAAAGCCTAAATAGATTTACATGAACTAATGCTGAGTGAAATGATTACAACCAGAAAACACTGTATGCAGTAACAGAAAAATTGCATGCTGATCAACTATGATAGATTTAGCTCTTCTCATCAATACACTGATCCAAGACAGTTCCAATGACTTAGGATGGAAAATGCCGTTGGCAACCAGAGAAAGAATTGAACAGACTGAATAAAAATGGAATCATACTATTTTCACCTTTTGTTTTGTTTTGTTTTGTTTTGTTTTTCTTTCTCACAGTTTTTATCCATTTTGTTCTAGATTTTCTTCCCCACCATTATATGTTTGATATGATTGTACATGTATAACATATCAGGTTGCTTGCTGTCTTGGGGGAAAGATAAGGAAGGAGGAAGAAAAAACAATCTGGAACTGAAAATCTTAGAAAAATGAATGTTGAAAATGATATGCAATTGGAAAAATAAAATGCTATTAAAAAAGAAAAGAAAAAGAATACTACTATCTATTTCCCAGAGAAAGAATTAATAATGTCTGAATAAAAATTAAAGTATACATTTTTCATTTGTATTTTTCTTGAGGCTTTTATTCTTCCTTTGTTTTATGTTTTTTTTTTCCACAATATAACTAATATGGAAAAGTTTTGCTTGACGACCCATTTATAGTCTATTGAAAATTACTTGCCTTCCAATAGGGCTGAAGGTGGGGAGGGAGTGTAGAGAGCCAGAATTCTGGAGAAGTATACTTAAAACAAGGTGTTAACTGAGGTAATGATTCTCTAGTTCACATATATACTTAGTATTTAGCATGGTGATGTAATGCTTCTCCAAGTTCACTCATAATTAGTATGCTGTAATGATGTAATTACAATAAGGCATATAAGGGCTAAGAAGGACTGGAAGAGAGACATTCTATCTTTGACCAACCTTGTGGTGGCTCTCCTGCCTCCTGCACTATCGGGGAGACTGGCAGACTGGCAAACTGCTGGAAGAGACTGGGTCAGACAGTCAGATTGTGAGCCAGACTGACTGAGATTGTGGAGTGGACTGGTTCAGACTGGGAGACTGAAGAAGACAATAAAGACTTTGGACTTTGTTCCTGAGGATTCTCATGGTGATTATTCTGCTGAGATCAAGGCTGGTCCCAAGGCCCTCCAGAAAGCCAGCCCAGACATTACAGAGAGGAAGTGAAAGGACTTGAAACAACATTTTTAAAAACAAAAGTTAAAAAAAGTTTTTTACATATAACTGAGAAAAATAAAATACTGCATAAATTTTAAGAATGGAAATTTGATGGATATTAGCACTAAGAAGAAAAGCAAATTAGAGAATTACAAAGAAGCTTGAAATACATCGAGTTGAACCCTTTTAGACATGAGAAAACTAAGACAGACAGGCTAAAGGTCTTGGGCATGGTCACATACCTAAAGAGTATCAAAAACAAGATTTGAACTAATGTCTTCTTGTTCCAATATCAGCCTCATTGCACTAACCAACAAATAACTATTGTTATTGGAGTGGAATAGATAAATCCATAGTAGCTACAGAATTAGAATTATGAATAGAATCATAGGAGCAAAAAATTTGAAGAAACCTCAACATCTGAAAATTATTTATATCATGTTTTCTTCCCAATCAATCCATCCAACATTTCTTATATGTTTGCTATGTACAGATCAATGTCTAATATGCTGGGATACATAGGATACAGAGATTAACATAATGAAGTATTTGCCTTCTGGGAGCCTATAATAATATCTGATCAAGTACTAATTTACATTGATAGAAAGAATTTTTTTGCACCAGAAGTTTCCTACATCAAAGAAATTACAGATTCAGTTAAAATAAAAACATTTATATATCACTTTATAATCTGATTTCGCAGTAAACTGATAATTTGGAAAATACTTTAAATACATGATCACATTTGATCTTCTGAATAAAATAGCAATTCTCAATTTTCAGATAACAAAACTGAGAATTCAGAGAGTTTAAGTGACTTGGCCATTCAGAAGCAAGATTCAAATCTAGGATTAACACTCTTCCCCATTTACAGTACTGGATCCCTAGGTAATTTGTCATTATGTCAAATATCAAAACAGCTATAAATCCTAGTTTTACAAATAAGGAAACTGCTATGATTTATATATTGTAGAACTGTCACTTGAACACAAGGCTTTGCATTTCAAGACAAGAATTATTCCTGACACTACATTGCTTTTAAAATATCAAACCAAAAATATTGAACTTTTTTTAAAAAATGAAACAAAAAACAAACAAAAATGTTAAATTATCATTTACAAATGAAAATAAAGACAGAACACAGAACATTTTGATGAGTTATCATGATGATAAAATTATACAGTGATTTCTTGCCCTGCCTCCCTCCCTCCTTTCCTTTCTTCCTTCCTTCCTTGCATCCTTCCTTTCTTCCTATTCATTTTTCTTCCTTTTTCCTTCTTTCCTTCCTGTATACTAAAAATTATATATAGTGCTATATTTGTAACAGAATAAGGAATAAAACTTGTGTCATGATGTTTAGAACATTCTCCTTTTCATTGAATCACATGGTCATCCCTTTCCAAAAAATTATAGAATCAAACAATTTCAAAGGATTTAGAAGTCATTAGTTTCAATATTTAACTGATCAAGTAGAATGAAAACTCCTTGAGGGTAAGTTCTGGGTTGCTTTTCTTTGTGAATCCTCAGTACCTATCTCAGTAACTTAGACATAACAGGTTATTTTTAAAAGTTTAATTGAATTCATTTGAATGCAGCAGGAATTCTTTCTCTAACACTTCTGGCAACACTTTCTTGAATGTTTTGTGGAGAACTCATTCCATCTGAAGGCCTTCTACTTCTGCAGAGCTCTGGTTGTTGAGGCAGATGAAGAGTGCAGTGCATAGAGCTCTGGGGCTGGAGTTAGGAAGGTCTAAATTTAAATTTGCTCTCAAATACTTACTAGCTATGTGGCCTTGAGCAAGTCACCTAATCCCTGTTTACAGTTACTCATCTATAAAATGGGCTGGAGAATGGAATGGCAAACTACTTCAGTATATTTGCCAAGAAAATGCCAAAAGCGACCATGGAGAGTTGGACATGACTGAACAACATTTACTTAGGCAGTAAGCTAATTGAGCCACTGGACTGAGCCAAAACTGTCTCTGTGGAACTTCCTTCCTATTGGTCATAGATCTGCCTTTTGGTGACAAATTGACAAGTTGAATCCTTCTCTCTAGCCCTTCAAATACTGGAATCAAACACTGGAAATAAAGGCAGTCCAGCCAAAGTATTGGTGGATAGGGGAGCCCCTTCATTTGGGGGACTTGTAATGCCTTCTTTTCCTCTCCTATTGCTTTTTTTTTTCCTTCTGACCTTCAGAATCATCTCTTTCCTGCCATCCGTCTCATCCTGTATCTTCCCTTCATGTCTGGAGCCTTCTCACACAGGATAACCCTGCTCACCATAGACTATACCACTCAGAGTCCTACCCCTCCTTTTACATTGATGAAATCTTCCTGGAGCCTCCATTTTTTGATGGAGCCCAGGCCAGCCTCCTGCCTTTTTTCTCTTAGCCCTCCCTTTTCTGATCACCTTACTTTTAAATCATGTACTCATACTGTTGACCAACTTACCCCCATTTTTTTCCAGCTTCCATTATGTCTTATCTTTTCCTAGTGCAATATAAGTTTCTTGAGTTCAGGAACTATTTCATTTTATTTGTAATTATCTCTCTTAGCCCAGTAAATGGCATAAAATAAGCACTTAATAAAAGTAGCTTGCTCAGAGAAAGCTGGGTAGGTGGCCCAGTGGGTAAAGCATTGGGTCTAGAGTAAGGAAGATCTAACTTTAAATCCTACCTCAAACACTTAATTAGTAGGAAAGTCACTTAAATGATGCGTCCTTAGGTTTCCACAAATATAAAATAGAAATAATAGTAGCATCTACCTCCCAAGGTTATTGTGAGGATCAAATGATATATTTATCCACACTTAATAAGTGCTTTCCTTCCTTTTCCACAAAGTTTTCTTTTCTCAAAACTAAACATTTTGCATTCCTTCAATTAATTCTCATGTGGCATAATCTAAATTTCACCAAATTGCCCAATCTTACCTAAGCCTTTCTATGCCTTTTTAAAACATAAAATGTGCCATTTAGGACTGAGTGTACCTGCTGCACTTCTTCATTTCCTTTCCTCCTCATTTCAAGATTTTTTGCTTCTCTTTTGCCTCTTAGGAGCAGGACCTATAGGAAGTCACCTGTGTTGCAGGGAAAGGCTCAGGGCCAAATGCTTTTTTTCCTTTGTTGTTATTGTCCTTCTTGGTGGAGGGAATGGCAAGTACATTAGAATCCCAGTCTGGGAAGCCCAGAGGACTCACTTGAATTCTGTCTCTGAATCACTGAATGGTCTTTAGCAAGTGCCTTGCCTTCCTCATAGCACAGCTTTCCCAGCTCATTGAGGTCCTGCTGCCTCAGAGGGGGTATGCTAATAATTAATGAGGTGGTTTGGGGAATGCTTTGAGTTCTTAGATGAAAGGTACAAATTATTATTCAATTCAAAGCATACAACCTTTCATCCTCACATGCCTTTGAGGTTTTATAGCTCTTTAGTGGCTTTAGAAATAAGTTGAAAAAGAGAGAAGTACACCCTGCTTAAGAAGAAAAAAAAAAGAAAATAACAGAAAGGTTTCTATAAGTAAGACGCAGGAAAAGATATCTTATTCTTCCTCCATAAATAAAATTTGATGGTGAAGAATTTCTGTAAACTTCCCATATTCTCCCCTTTGAGAAAACTGGAAAAATTTCCCCCTGATTGTAGAATGAAAAAGAGTTGTTCCAGTGTAGCCCCTCAAAGCCCTTTTCCATGCCCCATGAAAGCTCCTATTTACTCAGTGATTATAGCAATTGCTTGTATGACTCCTAACAAACTATGTCCCTTTTCCTGCACTTCACATACCTCATCTCCAAAATAATATATACATATCTATATATGCATGATATATATGTATATATGTGTGTTTAATGTTTGTATCACCCACTACTCACATAAAAAATATTGGGAATAGCTATGGGTCATAGCAAATTGAGCACTGGGGCTTGCAGTCAGAAAAACTCATCTTCTTGACTTCAAATATGGCCTCCCTCAGACTCTTACCAGCTGTGTGACACTGGGCAAGTTATTTAACCCTGTTTCTCTCGTTTTTTTCAGCTATTAAAATAGACTTGAGTAGAAAATGGTAAATTATTTCAGTATATTTGTCCAAAAAAATCCAAATGAGATCATCAAGAGTATGACATAACTGAAAAATTATTGAATAACAAAATTGCTTAATAAATTTTATTGATTGATTGAAAGACTGGGTTTCAGATATATAACCCCTCACCAAAGATAATCTGCAGTCTTTGAGGAGAACATAAAGAAAACGCGTCAAGCTCTGAAGGAAATTTTCAGAGAGGATTTCAGGCAATGAATTATAGAATTATTTTATGGAAAGATTGCCTAATTTGGAGTTTGAAAATCTGACTATTTACTTACTGGCTAAGCGATCTCAGGCAAATTATTTAATTATTTGGTCCTCATTTCCCTCATCTCTAACATGGATAGAATTGTACTTAGATGTTCTATCTCACAGACTTAGGTCATAAGTCAGCATTGTGATTTTTTTTCTTTTTTTAATTTTTGTTTTTATTTTGGAGGGAAGGGTGATAAAGTGTTTTAGAAATCTTAAACTATTATAAACATGTAAATTATTACTACCTTGACCTTTACAACAATTTCTTTTCAGTAACTGCTATTTGTACCTGAAAACCTTTCCATTTATTTAATGTCTCAGAGGAAGGTGGAGTTCAGGGGCAGAGGATGGGCTTATCTAAGAGCTTGGGGTGAGAGAGGATATTGTAGGGTAAGGCAGGATATTGTAGGGAAAGGCACTCCAAATCCCAGTTGTAGGAAGTACTCCAAGATGTGATCACCAGCTTTAGGTGGCAGGAAGAGGCTCCAGAGGCCAGAGTGGGCACCCATTTGTACATGACTCACCTCCTGTAGTGACCTTGGCCAGTCCACCTAACTTGATGCACAGTCATTGGTCAGGGTACCCAGTAACTGTCTCGGAAAAAGCTCCAGTCCTGAGTTGACTCTGTGATTCTTGGTCATACAATCTCCTATTTGGTTCTCAGTTTTCTTCTCTGTAATAATAATGGTTTTGTACTAGACGGATTCCTTTCTGGCTTTAGATCTAGCATTAATATAAGCTAGTATGTGTTGGAATACACGGGAAAGCTATTGGAATACATGGGAGCCACTGTCAGGTGATCTTCCCTTCCTTCCTCCTTCCTTCCCTCCCTCCCTCCCTCTCTTCCTTCTTTCCTTCCTTCCTTCTCTCCCTCCTTCTCTCCCTTCCTTCTTTCCTTCCTTCCTTCCTTCCTTCCTTCCTTCCTTCCTTCCTTCCTTCTTTCCTTCCTTCCTTCTTTCCTTCCTTCTTTCCTTCCTTCCTTCCTTCCTTCCTTCCTTCCTTCCTTCCTTCCTTCCTTCCTTCCTTCCTTCCTTCCTTCCTTCTTTCCTTTCTTCCTTCTCTTCTCCCTCCCTCCCTTCTTTCCTCTCCTTCTTGGTTGACATTACTTCCTCAATTATTAAACATGCTCCTAATTCTGAAGCAAAATCACTCGACAATATGAGGAAGAGGGTGAGTTAAAGAACTTGTAAGCTGAGCTGGAGGAGCACCCCCTGTTACAAAGAGCTGGGGTGATAAAAACTTTCAATCTCTGAGACTATTTTTTCTTTTATAAATGGAATTAATATTCCATTTATAATAGGGAATATAGAGCTAGAATAGACGAGTCATTAAAATTTCTTAATTTTAAAGGTGAAAAAACTAAGATTTAGAGCAATTAATTTGCTTGGCCAAAGTCACCCAGGTAATGTGTCATTCCTGCTATTTGAACTCTGGTTCTCTGATGTTAAAACCAAGTTTCTCTAGATTCTACCATTCTAAGACCTACCCTATCAATCTCATGATAATAAAGTGTGTGAGACTAATTTGTTCAACTACAAATACATATTCATTTATGTAAATGTAAATGTTTACGTATATATTGGTACACATGTTTTTGTATATGCACAAATATGTGTAAATGTAAATCTGTCATTTATCAAGGTCCTTTCCCAAATTAATGCTATGAAGTAGGCAGAGGAGTTATTATCGTAGTATAATAGAAAGAATGCTAGGTTAATATCAGTGAACTTGATTTCAAATACTAAGACTATGACTTAATCCTTGTGCAACATTAACCAAATGTATCCTTTTTGGGCCTCAGTTTTTTCACTTTTAAAATTAATGAATTTTATTAGTTCTCGTGCGCTTTTTCTGTCTCTATTTTGTTGCTTGTCTTTCACTCTCTGTATGTGATTCTCTGTCTCTGCACATAGTAAGTATATGTATAAATATATCTGAGTGTTTAGATACATACATGTATGTATGCATGTATGTGAGAGGGGTAGATGGCTGGCAGGTAGGCCGTGGAGATTTCTGGGCCTGAAGTCAAAAAGGATCATCCTTAGTTCAAATCTAGCTTTATGTTTATTGACTCACTCGATTGTTTTTCTATCCTCATTTTTGATGATCTCACTTCTTCTAAGGTCAAAAACAGCCATGATACTTGACCAAGGTCACACAAGGAATCTGTAGAAGAATTACACTTTGAACCTACATCCCTTGCCTCCATATTCATTGATCTGCCCAAAGCAAAAAAGGCTGCCATCACTATCATGACACTTACTATTATAATCAGCATATTTGGGCTTCAGAAAGAAGGACTGCCATTTCTCCTCTCTATCATAAAGGGCTGCTAAGAACATCTAGATTTTAGGTTTTTAAATAACCAAATAAAATGAGAAATATCTCCTCTGGTTTTATTTTTATGAGAAACTGAATTACCATTTTTCATCAGAGAGATAATATCAGATAAGTCCATGATGCAAATTATTTTCTAATAAAGTAAACTGACTATTGCACCAATTTCTATTTCTTCCTTCTAAATGGGCACCACTGAATTACTAGTCAATAGATGTCATTAGTTTGTATAGAGAAATGAGATTGTTGAAAGGCCTTCCTCTTCATTTCTCTACCAGAGTAGAATTCTCTTCTCCACACAGGACTAAAATTTTTATTTTATGCCATTATCCCTTTATCTAATACCATTGTTTTATTTGCATATTTCACGCAGAAAGAGAAAAAGAGAACTAATAAAGTTCACTATTTTAAAAGTGAAAAAATTTGCATATTTGTCTAATTATAGATCAGGTTTCTCCCCTACTGCTAGAATATTCATCTTAAAAAATAATAAATCTCATAATATTGCACTTGGATGTTTTGGAATGAATTTTTATCTTTGGGCCACAGTGTTCTTATTATCAGTCTTTCTTGCTGTCCAACTATTATACTAATCTTATTGAGCATTGATTTATTCTTTATAAAGATATTCTCTCTCAAGTAGCATGGGAACTCAAATGTGGGGTATTTAATTCATTTGCACAAACAGCTTAAATTTCATTATTATTGAGGACTTCTTGACACAGGCCAATAAGAATGTCCTTTGCAATGCTGAATATTTTGATTTGTGACTTCAGTTCATGAGAGGGGAAGAAAGTTATCTGGCATTTAGAGATCATTTTTAACCATCTCAGACAATTCTGCTATCAAGTTCTGAGATTGTTAGAAATGATTTACATTGTGATTCTCAGTACCTAGTAAGATCAGTCATTATTATAAAGTACATCAAAATAATCTGCTAAGAGTTGGCCTTTGGTTTAATGGTGAGGGTATATGAAAAGAAAGAGAATTATTAAAATTACAAGATTATTGCTCCTCCTCTTGTCTCTTCTTTTTCTTCTCCTCCTTCTTCATAGCTTTTTATTTTTTAAATATATGCAAAGAGAGTTTTCAACATTCACCATTGCAAAAACATGTTTTCCAAATTTTTTCTCCCTTCCTTCCCCCACCCCCTCCTCTAGACAAGTAATCGAGCATATGTTATACATGTGCAATGCTTCTATACATAGTTCCACAATTATGCTGCACAAGAGAAATCAGATCAAAAAGGAGAAAAAAAAGAGAAATAAAACAAAAATAAGCAAACAACAACAAAAGAGGGTAAATACTATATTGTGATCCACACTATTGATTACTGAAATGCAAATTTAAACAACTCTGAGGTACCACCTAATACCTCTTAGATTGGCTAACATGACAGGAAAATAAAATGATAAATACTGGAAGGGATGTGGGAAAACTGGGACACTAATGCATTGTTGGTAGAGTTGTGAAATGATCCAACCATTCTGCAGAGCAACATGGAATTATGCCCAAAGGACTATTAAACTGTGTTATATAGTCTTTGATCTAGCAGTGCCATTATTGGGACCATATCCCAAGCAAATTATTAAGGAGGGAAAAGGACCCATATGTGCAAAAAATGTTTGTAACAGCTCTTTTTGTGATAGCAAAGAATTGGAAAATGAGTAAATGCCCATCACTTGGGAAATGGCTGAACAAGTTGTGGTACATGAAGGTAATGGAATATTATTGCTCTATTAAAATAATGGATAAGCTGATTTTAAAAAGGCCTGAAAAGATTTACATGAACTAATGCTGCGTGAAAAAACAGAATCAGGAATACATTGTACACAATAACAGCAAGAACAGCAATGATCAACTGGGTGGTTCACTGATTCAAAACAAACCCAGTAAACTTTGAACAGAAAATTATGTCTGCATCCAGAAAAAAAAAGTCAGGAGACTAAATATAAATGACCACATGCTTTGTTCACTTTCTTATTTCTTCCATGGATTTTCCCTTTTGCTCTGATTTTTCTCTCTCCTCAACATGATTTGTAAATCATTGTGTCAAAAAATAAATTAATTAATAAAAATAATAATTAACAAAAACAAAAGAAACATAATGCTTATTTTTTTTTTCCTGGATGATTGATTCTTGGCTGACATTCAAGTTTCTTTGCCTATCAGAATATCATGTTCCAGGCCCTTAGATCTTTTAAAGTGGAATATGATAGATCCTGGGTAATCCTGATTGTGAATCCTTGATATTTGAATTGTTTCTTTCTGGCTGCTTGCAGTATTTTCTCCTTCATCTGCTGAAATTAAGCTATGAAATTCCTTGGAATTATCATTACAGGATCTTTTTCAAAATGTTATCAGTGAATCCTTTCAACGTCTATTTTTACCCTCTGGTTGTGGGGCATAAGGGTAGTTTTCTTTGAGGATTTCTTAAAAGATGTTGTCTAGGCTCTTTTTTTTTTATCAGTGTTTTCAGGAAGTCCAATAATTCTTAAATTGTCTCTCCTGGTTCTGTTTTCCATGTCCATTGTTTTTCCAATGAGGTTATATAACATTTTCTTCTTTTTTTTTCTTTTTTGTTTTGTTTTGTTTGATTGATTCTTGTTATCTCATTGAGTCATTCACTTCCATTTGTTCGATTCTAATTTTTAGTGAATTTTTTTTTCACTTAGCTTATTTATCTCCTTTTATATTTGACCAATTGAATTTTTAAATGAGTTGTTTTCTTCATTGGATTTTTTTTTTCCATTTCACCCAGTAGATTCCCTCAGCATGAGGGGGCTTCCCCAGTCAGGGTCTCCCTAAGCTGCACCTGTGCTTGGCCCCTCCCATCCTGTTTTATGATACAGAACTTTCCAGAAGCTCTTTCAAAATATTTTCTGCTAGAAATTTGTGGGGAAATGGGAAAGATTGATGCAACAGTGGGGTCATGAACCCCCAGGACACATGGTCTTAATGAAGACACAAATTCCTTAAGTGACTCTGCCCACTAAGTTTTCCCTTGTTTCATCTGAATATAGTTAAGTAGGAATAAATATGAGAAAACTAGAATACTTCATAGTATCATATATCTTGACCTGGAAGGAACCTCAAAAGCCATCTGGTCTAATTTCATTACTTTTATACTTGATTTAAATAAGTCCCCAAAATGATTAAGTAAATTAAATAAGGTCACATAGATAGTTAATGCCAGAGATGGGACAGATGCCCTCTGATGCCATATCTAGTCTTTTTCCTATTATATCTCATTGTATTAATGACTTATTTATAAGGAACAAATTAAAAGAGATATCTAGATTTTTTTAAATAGGATGAGTTTCTGACACCTTATTCTTACTGTATTTTACATGTGCCTGTAAAATTACGTGCAAAAAACAAAAAAAAGAAGAAGAAGAGGTTTCTTATCTTGGCAAATACCAAACTACCTTAAAACTGATGTTGGTGACATAGCCAGCCAGTTAGATATCAATGAGCCTCCTGTCTTTGATCATCTATCTGCACCATCTGTCTGAACCATCTATCTATATTGTTTCAAAACCATTTCATGTACACTACTGAGGTAAGTTTATAACTTGAAATGTGAAGTTTGGGGAGGTTTTTTGTGTTTTATTTTTTTTTTTGTCTTGTTTTGTTTTGTTTTTAGGTTAAGAACAAACTCAACCAAAAAGTTTAGTGTGACCTTTTTTTTGAATGTCGAAGTAGTTTAGTTATTACCTTTTCTTTGTATTTTGGAAGCTTATAAGTTTATTTAGTTCTTGCTCCTTTTATAGTTTGTTCTTAGGATATAGTCAATAAAGCATTCTTTAAAGTAAAAAAAAAAAAAGAGATATCTAGGAAATGGATGATTGGAGGGGGAAAAAGGAGGTCAGTGAATTATGGAAAATGAAAATGAAAGATGAATGCTGGACAGAGATTTGGGACTCCATGGATATTCATCTGAACAATAGATATTTTTTTTTCCTAAGAAGGAATTGCTAGAAAACACGGGCATAAATCAGGAAGAACGGAGAATTATAGACATCTTACTATTTATAAAACTGAAGGGAGTCCTCTTCACTGACATCATTGATCCATTAAAAATTCAATTAAACCAAGAGCAACCATAGTGTGCAGGTGAGACCACTAGATTTGGAATCTGACAACTGAGGCCACTTGTGTCATCTTGGTGAAGATATTTCACCTCTCTTGCCTCTGTTTTCTTGTTATTGTTTTCTTTTTCTTCTACAAAATGTGTGTATAATATGATGTCTGCATTTTTCTTCTGGCACTAAATCCTTTGATCCTGAAAATGCATCAAACTGGTGCAAAGAACAAGCTGAATAAAGTACAAAGAAGAAAAGCCCTTACTAATTGGGAGGATCAGGGAAGATTTTGAAAAGCACATTAAAGGCTATAAAGGATTTCTAATGCCTGGGAGAAAATGAATTAGCCAAAGAGACTATGTGTTTTAGGTCAACTGAAAACAGGTTAGAAAATATGGAAGCAATAAAGAAAAGTCTCTTTAAATTTTCAGTTGCACAATTATTCATTTCCTCTGGCACAAAATGACCCTAAACTACTTGTATTCATATAATACTTTTGTAAATCACTTTTTATTGTGTTTTTCAAAATGTCATTTCATTTGACAAATGTTCCTTAATTGTTGCTATTGTATCTGTATTGTATTGGGATTAGAATGTCTGCTCCACTCATTTATCTTGGCTGCTTTTGACATTATCAATCACCTCTTCTCATTAATACTTGGTTCTCTCTAGGTTTTTCTGACATTATTCTCTCCTGAATCTCCTACCTACCTGACTACTCCTTCTCATTCTTCTTGAATGGACACTCATCCAGATCATGACCATTAATGGAATCTGTGCTAAGACTATTTTACTTCTCGTTCTAGAATATTTTAGTTGGTGATCTTATTAACTCCCATGGATTCAGTTGTCATCTTTATTCTGATGATTCTAATACCTACTTATGTAGCCCTAATGTTCCTCCTCTCAATTCTAATTCTCTATATCTTATTGACATTTTAAACTCAACATGTCCAAAACTGAATTCATTATTGTTTTCCCCAAACCTGATCGTCTTATAAACTTTTATATCATGTTAAGTATACCACTATTTTTTCTGTCATCCATGCTAACTAAATTGTTTTTACTCATTCACATCTTCCTCAGGTGGAATCTTACTTCAGACCATACCAGCTGTGTGATCCTACTAGGTAAACCATTTAATCTCTATTTCTCTCTGTGTCCCCTCTATAAAAAAAGGATGATGATAATATCTAGCCCTCAAAGTTGTTGGGAGGTTAAAATGAATAAATGTTTTAAGATTTTGAAAAATGTAAAAGTTCTGTATAATAGTAGCTATTGTTAGGATACTAAAATGGATTATGATTTCTAAAAAAACAATTCTTTCCATCATATGTGTTGCCATCCTGACATTTAGTCCTTGACCCGTAAAGTAATGATATTGATTTCCACCATGAATGGTGATTTGTAATAGCATCCTTTTGTACATCCTCCTTTTATTTTTTGATGAACTTTTATTCAGCACCCACTTTATACATTGCTCTAGAGGGAGAGTCAATGATGAATATGTCAGGGCCATTGCCTTCAACCTTGATAAATTTAAGACATGGTATGGTAGAAAGAATGTTATATATAAAATTAAAGATTCTTGGTTGAAATTCCATTTCTGACTATATAAAATTAAAGATCCTTGGTTGAAATTCCATTTCTGACCCTCCCTATATGAACTTGAGAAAATCATTTAACTTCTTTATTTTCTCTAACTGGAAAAGAAAAGGGGTGATGTAAAGATTTTCCTCTGAGATTTCTTTTTGTGATGTATTGGATTTTGAAGCAAGAACAGGATTAAGTATAATTATTGTAGAAAGTACTATGGGATCAGATAAAGAAAGACATATCCAATTAGGGAGGGTGTGGAGGCTTTCAAGGTGATAGAAACACTTGAATTAAATCTTGAAAAGATGGGTAGGACAGAGGGGAAGCAATAGCAGAATTAGAGAAGAGGTGGGCAAAGATAGAGAATTAAAAATTGTAAGTTTGTTTAACAAGGAGTAAGTGTTTCAGTTTATCCAGAAGAAGGAAGAAGAAAAGAATGAATGAAAGGATGAAGATAGGAAGGAATAAAGTGGGAAGGAAGAAAAGAAGGTGAAAGGAAGGGGGAAAAAAGCAACTATTAGACACCTATGCCATGTCAGACAATGTAAGAAGTGATTTACAAATTCCTGAAATTTGTAATTCCTGGATTTCTGGAACCACAGCCATCAGGTGTAGAGTGCTATAATTATGTCCATTCAACAATTGAGGAAACAGAGACAGATTAAGTTAAATGAGTTTCCCAGGGTCATATAGCCAGGATTCTGATGGAATTCAAGTCTTCTTGACTCCAGCCCCAATTTAACAGAATTACCTAGTTGTTAAGGATACGTGGAGAAGAGTGGTGTGAGAAGAGGAATGATTGTATTAAAAACTAGAATGTAGTCAGAGATATTAGGGAGGTACAAATCATCAACCTAAGGGACTTCGTGCTAAAAAGAGATCACTTCCAATTTGAAAGTATTGTACATGTCAGAGACAAAAGGGAATTAAGTTTAAGAATTGACCCTATTAGATATTCTGACAAGCCAGGTATGATTTAATAAAACATTATTTTCTGTCCTGATCTCTGTGTACTAATCATGTACAGAAGCTTTTTGCAGCAGCACATGCTACCTTCCTCTGCTCTGAGTCCATTCATAATTAATAAATACGAAGAAATCTGTCATCCTGCAAAATATGAACAATGTTATTCCCTTTCCCTAATGTTTAGTCACTGGCCGTCTCTTTTGTCACAGCAAATATTTTATATTGTGTCTATGCTTCCTGAAAATTGAAATTGTTCATGAGGGTGTTAGGATGTTAAAATGTAATTAAGAGAGTCCTTGGCATCCCCACCTGATGCCTTAATCCCCAGGAAACAAGTTTTTGACATCAAAGATATCTTTGATGTCAAAACACAAGAAAAATGAAGGTATCCCTGCTTTAGACAACAGCGAATGTTTTGTAATTATTGAATTGATACATCAAAAGCTGAAGTAAGTTTATTTTCCCCATACCTTTGAACTATGAAAATTCTGAAATGCTGACATAGCTGGACTTTGTTTAAGTTCATTCAATGATCCAGATAAACTGGAAATGTAAATTTCAGGAGGATCTTATATTATATAATTTGTGTGCATGTTTCTTGTTAGCATGCTATGGAAATTCTAGGTCACAGATGTATTTTGGGAGTATAGTATGTACTTGCATTATACTATAAGCATCTTGAGAACAAGCATTGTCTTTTTTTTTTTTGGATCCTCAGCACTTAGCAAAGTAGGTGCTTACTGATTGTTCATTGATTGATTATTCCAAGTGATTGATTATTGTCCAAGTGCAGCTAACATACCATATAACTAGACATGAAGAACTCACTCTTGGAGAATTTTTCTATAGAAACATTTTTATTTACTCGAGGTTTTATTGTATAGCTATAGTTCTTATAGGGGTGTTAATATTTTTGAAGGAGAATTTGAAATTATGGAAGGTTAGGTTTGTGTATGTGTGTGTGTGAGAGAGAGAGACAGACAGAGAGACTGAGAGAGTGACAGAGACAGAGACAGGTAAAGAAAGATAGAGAGACAGGCAGGGAGAGACAGAGACAGAAACAAATGGGGAGAGACAGAGACAGAAACAAAAGGAGAAAAAGGAAGAGAAAGCAAAAAAGGGAGGAAGAGAGACAGAAAGAGAAGAGACAGAGAAATAGATATACATCCCTTCCAGTGAAAGAGAAAGAAGCAGAGATGAAAAAGGAGATATAGAGTATCTCTACATTACACTGCCATGTATTGATATGAACTTTTCCCCCCTGGAGAATACCTTTTAAACACTGTCTCATTAATCTTCTCATCATCCTTGTGAGGCACACTGAATGGGGCATCTTATTAACTTTCCTTTACAAAAGGTACAGATTTAGTGGTCAATCAAGGACAAAAGAATTGGTGTGTGCCAGCCAAGAACAAAATCTAGGCTAAGGATTTTTCTCATTTGGAGCTTTCCTGGTCAGTGATGGAACACTTAGTTTGAAAACACAGGTTTCCACTCGTATCAGTTCTCTGACACCGGACAATGAACTTGTCCTAGCTCAATCTTCCTTTCTTCATCTGTACGGAGTTAAGACTGTGTCCTGGTTTCTGTGAGAAACTTATTTCATGCTCACCCTAAAAGGCCATAGGAAGGTGTCGCTTCTTTTACTAAAGTATTATAACACTTCCTTGAGCTGTTTAGTTTTTCTTTCTATTTTCTTGTCCTCCTTTAAAATATTGGGAAGTTGCAAAATGTTCATCTGATAGAATGAAGAAAGCCTGGAGGAGAAAGATATAGATGCCATTACCATGAGCTTTGTAAGAGAATGTACACATCCCTAGGAGAGGGATAATCATAATAATAATGTGTTACATTTTGATGCTATTGAAAATTTGCAAATGAAATTTCATGATAGGTAGGATTGAAGGCCTGTGCAATTAAAATGAAGAATTTCAGCTAATGAGTAAATATTAGACACATTTTAGGTATAAGAAGACATTGGTCAAAAGTCCCTGTGTCAGGAAATTCCCAATTATATTCTGGAAAGAGCAAGAAGTCAAATGTATTCTAGAATATATTAATATGAAACAAGGGAGAAAAATAATTGGGTTCACAAATGCATGATGAATGATTTTCTTTTTCTGTAAATTGTGCTATGGAGTTTGAGCAGATGATCATTAATGTCTCTTCTTTAAGTTCTAACTTTCGATGAATCTTTGAAGATATATTATTAAAAGGTAAGTTGTGGAGCATAAGTCCTATAAAGCAAGGAAAATATCTTAAATATCTTTGTATATTAATCCAGTTTCATCATTACTTAACAGAGGGCCATGTTCATAACCTTTCCATAAATGTTTGTTGAATGAAAACTCTTGCTTTTCAACTCAAACATGATGTCTGAAGTTCACAATAGAATTTGAGTTGCAAGGGCCCTTCGGGGGTAAGTTTAACTATCTGGTGGAAGTTTGAGTGTTGTCTATAATAGTCAAACAAGTAAGTGTCTTTTATTATATGGGAATATATAACTTCTGTTTTCCGTCTGATTGAAATGACTTGTAATGCTTTTTAAGACTTAGTTCTTTAGGAAAATAAGAAATATTGGAGGGATGTAGAAAAAAATGAGATAGGAATGCACTGTTGGTGAAGTTGTATATTGATTCAGCCATTCTGTAGAGCAATTGATAATTATGCCTAAAAGACATACCTTGTATACCTTTCAACTAAGTAATACTACTACTATTCCAAAGAAATAAAAGAAGAAAAATGTGTACAAAAATATTTCTAGCAGTTCTTTTAGTGGTGGCAATGAATTAGAATTTAAGGGGATGTCCATCATTTAGGGCCTTGTATGTGATTGTTCTGTGCTGGTGAACAGTTTGCTCTCAGAAAAAAAAAATGAAAGATTATATGAACTGATACAAAATGAAATGATCAGAACCAGGAGAACATTATATAATAAGAGCAATATTATTTGTCAATCAACTATGAATGATGTGGTTATTCATGGCAAGGCAATGATTCAATACTATTCTGGAGAACTGATTAAAAAATGCTCTTTCTAAAGAAACAATTCATGAAGTTTGATTGCAAATTAAAGCATACTTTTTCCTTATCTTATCTTCCTCCCTTCCTTCCTTTCTTCCTTCCTTTCTTCCTTCCTTCCTTTCTTCCTTCCTTTCTTCCTTCCTTCCTTCCTTCCTTCCTTCCTTCCTTCTTCCTTCCTTCTTCCTTCCTTCCTTCCTTCCTTTCTTTCTTTCTTTCTTTCTTTCTTTCTTTCTTTCTTTCTTTCTTTCTTTCTTTCTTTCTTTCTTTCTTTCTTTCTTTCTTTCTTTCTCATGACTTACATGGAGATATGTTTTTCATGACTGAGTATCATATATAGCATCAAATTGCTTGCCTTCTAAACAAGTGGGAGAGACAATGAGTGCCACATGGAAAGAATCTGGAAATCAAAATTTTATTTTAAAGTATTGACATTTTAATTGAAAGAAAATGAAATACTAAATTAAAAATGTTAGTTTTTTTGTAATTTTCTGATTTGTATGGTTATAACGTATTTAATTCTTCTTTTCTTAGGACTTGAAGTTTATAGATTTAGAGTTGGAATGGAAGTCATACTCTTCCATTTTTATTTATGAGGAAACTAAAACTCAGGGATTACATCTAACATTGTTATAAAGTTGAATTGACTTGGAGTCCAGACTTTTTTTTTCCCATGAATTGTGACAAAGGAGCAAAATCTTATTTTTTCACTGCCATAAACTTTTCCCATCGATTTTTTTTTTAAGTTTAAGCAAATTTCCAGATTTATATCTACTGTGTTTACTCCTGGATATCATGGAAATTAAGGGGACTGGTTTCCAGTTTTAATTCTTTCATATCTATATAAATGAGAGGTTTGGACTGAGATTTCCTTTAATTCTGTATTTTATTATGTAGCATCCTATGTATTTTGATCACTACTAACACTAAATACGCTTTTATAAGTTCTGTATTTCTTTAAAGATCTGAATGTTTGAAGATCTCTTATCCTTTGTCCTCCAAATTGATTCTGTCATCAATTTCTATTAATTGTCAATTTGTTAAGTTTGCAATTTCCTTGTTAAATACTTACTGCCTATTGAATTGAATTATTGCAACTGCAACTCCAATTATTTCCCAGTTCTCTATTTGATTGCTTTTCTGTTTATGCTTCAAAGCTAAGTTAAGCAAGAATCATCTTTCTAAAGTACCATTTGGTACCATGACTCCTTTTTTTTTTTTTTTTTTTAATTATCTCAGAGCAGCTTACAAACATCTCTTGAATCTAATGGAAATAATTTATCATTCATAGGTTTCGGAGTCTTATTAATCTGTGAGTTATCTGAATTGGTACATCCTTCACTCTGTGTAGTCTTACAGCCCTCAGTTAAGTGAAACCAATGATCATCCAGGACCTTACTACCTCTAATCCAAGCTCACCAGAGAGAATAGAAACAGACCAAAAAACAAACCAAAACAAAACAACAAAGCAAAAACAAAAAGAAAAAGCCCCCAAAATGGGAGATTCTTTTCAAGAATGGAAGTGCTTTGAGCTTACATTCGAGTAGTCATCATATGTCCCATTCTAGTATTTCATGACTTCAGTGAATTTTTTTGATAGCTTAGCATGCAAGATTTTTCCAGGGACACAATTGTAATAAGCACAAGAGCTTTACTACTTCAGATACTTGATAGCTCTTCTTACTTTATTGTTTTTCTTCCCATCAGTACACACATAAGAGGAAATCTCAGAGGACTTTCTACATGAAGGAAATCTTACAGCAGATGGTAAAACTCTGGTCTTGACTAAAGAAAATACTGTGAGATTAAAAATAAGGAAGGCAAAAATACTTTTGCTAATTTAATCATATCTTCTTCCAAAAGTTTCATTTTCCCATTAATCCCCCCTTTTCTTTATTTTCCCAACCAATTCTTGTGGCAAGAGGTAAGACCCAAGAGTTTGGGCAGTTAAGGTATTTTATGATTCTCTAAGCTTTTCCTTGAAAATATAACATTAGAAAATGTCTGAACAAATGTGGAAGGAGGTATGGAAAAGCAAGGGGACACATTAAAATTTTCAAAAAATAATTCAGTTTCAATTTAGGCTTTGATATTAGTTGTGTGAGTATGTTTAAGTCATCGAATTTATTTGAGCTTCCATTTCTTTGTAAAATAGCAATGTAGTACAATTGTCCCTTTTACATCATGACTTTCTCCAATGTGGTTTTGATATATCTCGAGTTGGCAAAAATATTCAATGGGAATTTTGAGGGAGTTTTGTAGAAGCCACAGATTATACAGGAAAAAAAAAAGTTCAGAATGCTGAAAATATATGTATAGTATTATATGTATTATCATATTTTACCTTTTTAAAAAAAGTTTTAAATAGCTTTTTATTTACAAGTTATATGCATGCATGAGTAATTTTACAGCATTGACAATTGCCAAACCTTTTATTCCAATTTTTCCCCTCCTTCCCCCCACCCCCTCCCCTAGATGGCAGGATAACCAGTAGATGTTAAATATATTAAAGTATAAATTAGACACACAATAAGTATACATGACCAAACCATTATTTTGCTGTACAAAAAGAATCGGTCTCTGAAACATTGTACAATTAGCCTGTGAATGAAATCCAAAATGCAGGCAGGCAAAAATAGAGGGATTGCGAATTCAATGTAATGATTCTTAGTCATGTCCCAGAGTTCTTTCGCTGGACATAGCTGGTTAAGCTCATTACTGCTCCATTGGAACTGATTTGGTTCATCTCATTGCTGAAGATGGCCAGCTCCATCAGAATTGATCATCATATGGTATTGTTGTTGAAGTATATAATGATCTCCTGGCCATGCTCGTTTCACTCAGCATCAGTTCATGTAAGTCTCTCTAGGCCTTTCTGAAATCATCCTATTAGTCACTTCTTACTGAACAATAATATTCCATAATATTCATATACCACAATTTATTCAGCCATTTTCCAATTGATGGGCATCTATTCAATTTCCAGTTTCTAGCCACTACAAACAGAGCTGCCACAAATATTCGTGCACATACAGATCCCTTTCCCTTCTTTATGATCTCTTTGGGATATAAGCCCAGTAGTAACACTGCTGGATCAAAGGGTATGCACAGTTTGATAACTTTTTGAGCATAGTTCCAAATTGTTCTCCAGAATGGTTGGATGTATTCACAATTCCACCAATGATGTATTAGTGTCCCTGTTTTCCCACACCCCCTCCAACATTTTGCATTATCTTTCCCTGTCATTCTAGCCAATCTGACAGATATATAGTGGTATCTCAGAGCTGTCTTAATTTGCATTTCTCTGATTAATAATGACTTGGCGCATCTTTTCATATGGCTAGAAATAGTTTCAATTTCTTCGTCTGAGAATTATTCCACAGGTCTGAGAGGTAAACTATCCTCTAATTTATTTATAATCTCATTCTTTATGTTTAGGTCATGAACCCATTTTGCCCTTATCTTGGTGTATGGTGTTAAGTGTGGATCAATGCCTAGTTTCTGCCATACTAGTTTCCAATTTGCCCAGCAATTTTTGTCAAACAGTAAGTTCTTATTCTAAAAGCTGGGGTGTCTGGGTTTGTCAAACACTAGATTGCTATAGTTATTGACTGTTTTGTCCCTTGAACCTAACCTATTCAATTGATCAACTAATTTTTTCCTTAGCCAATGCCAAATGGTTTTGGCAACTGTTGCTCTATAATATAATTTTAGATCTGCTATAGCTAGGCCACCTTCATTTGTTTTTTTTTTTTTTTTTTTTTTTTTTTTTTTTTTATTAATTCCCTTGAAATCCTTGACCTTTTGTTTTTCCATATGAATTTTGTTGTTATTTTTTCTAGATCATTAAAATAGTTTTTTAGGAGTCTGATTGGTATAGTGCTAAAACAAATAGATTAGTTTAGGTAGCATTGTCATCTTTATTATATTTGCTCACCTTATTCAAGAGCATTTAATATTTTTCCAATTGGTTAGATCAGACTTAATTTGTTTGAAAAGTGTTTTGTAGTTTTGCTCATAAAGTTGCTGATTTTCCCTTGGCAGATAGATTCCTAAGTATTTTATACTATCAGTAGTTACTTTAAATGGAATTTCTCTTTGTAACTCTAACTGTTGGGTTTTGTTAGTGATATATAAGAATGCTGATGATTTATTTTGTATCCTGCAACTTTGCTTAAGTTGTGGATTATTTCTAATAACTTTTTTAGTAGAATCTCTGGGGTTCTCTAAGTATACCATCATATCATCAGCAAAGAGTGATAATTTGGTTTCCTCATTGCCTATTCTAATTCCTTTAATCTCTTTCTCAACTCTTATTGCCAAAGCTAGCATTTCTAATACAATATTGAATAACAATGGTCATAGTGGGCAACCTTGTTTCACTCCTGATCTTATTGGGAATGGTTGCAGTTTTTCCCCATTACATATGATGGTTTTAAATAGATGCTGCTGATTATTTTAAGGAAAATTCCATTTATTCTTATACTCTCAAGTGTTTTTAATAGGAATAGATGTTGGATTTTATCAAATGCTTTTTCTGCATCTATTGAGATGATCATATGGTTTTTGTTAATTTGGTTATTAATATAGCCAATTATACTATAGTTTTCTTAATGTTGAACCAGCCCTGCATTCCTGGTATAAATCTTGCTTGATCATAGTGTATTATCCTGGGGAGGATTTTTTTGTAGTCTTTTTGCTAATATCTTATTTAAGATTTTAGCATCAATCTTCATTAGGGAGATTGGTCTATAATTTTCTTTCTCTGTTTTCAATCTACCTGCTTTAGGTATCAGTACCATGTCTGCATGAAAGGAATTTGGTAGGACTCCTTCATTCCCTATTTTATCAAATAATTTATATAGCGTTGGGGCCAATTGTTCTTTAAATATTTGGTAGAATTCACATGTAAATCCATCTGGTCCATTTTTTTTTTTTTTAGGGAGTTGATTAATAGCTTGTTCTATTTCTTTTTTTGAAATGGGACTATTCAAGTAATTTACTTCCTCCACTGTTAATTTGGGAAGCCTATATTTTTGGAGGTAGTCATCCATTTCACTTAGGTTATCAAATTTATTGGCATAAAGTTGGACAAAGTAACTTCTTATTATTGCTCTAATTTCCTCTTCATTGATGGAAAGTTCTTCCTTTTCATTTTTAAGACTACTAATTTGATTTTCCTCCCTCCTTTTACTAATCATATTTACCAAAGGCTTATCTATTTTATTGTTTTTTTCATAGAACCAACTCTTAGTTTTATTTATTAGTTCAGTAGTTTGTTTTTTTACTTTCAATATTATTAATTTCTCCTTTTATTTTTAGAATTTCAAATTTAGTATTTGATTGAAGGTTTTTAATTTGGTCTTTTTCTAGCTTTTTTAGTTGCAAGCCCAATTCACTGATCTTCTCTTTATTTTATTCAAGCAAGCCTCTAAGGATACAAAATTTCCTCTTATTGCTGCTTTGGCTGCATCCCACAGATTTTGGTATGATGTCTCATCTTTGTCATTATTTTGTGTGAAATTATTAATTGTGTCTATAATTTGCTGCTTCACCCAATCATTCTTTAAGATGAGACTGTTTAGTTTCCAATTACTTTTTGGTCTATTTACCCCTAATTTTTTGTTGAATATAGTTTTTATTGCATCGTGATCTGAAATCAAAGCATTTACTATTTCTGCCTTCTTGCATTTAATTTTGAGGTCTTTATGTCCTAATATATAGTCAATTTTTGAATAGGTTCCATGAACTGCAGAGAAAAAAGTATATTCCTTTCTGTCTCCATTCAGTTTTCTCCAAAGATCTATCATACCTAATTTTTCTAATATTATATTTACCTCTTTAATTTCTTTCTTATATGTTTTGTGGTTTGATTTGTCTAATTCTGAGAGTACAAGGTTGAGATCTCCCACTATTAACAGTTTTGCTGTCTATTTCTTCTTGCAACTCTCTTAACTTCGCCTTTAGGAAGTTAGATGCTATAACACTTGGTGCATATATGTTTAGTATTGAGATTGCTTCATTGTCTAGGCTACCCTTTAGCAAGATATAGTTTCCTTCCTTATCTCTTTTGATTAGATCATTTTTTGCATTTGCTTGATCTTAGATAAGGATGGCTACCCCTGCTTTTTTTGACTTCACCTGAAGCATAATAGGTCCTGCTCCAGCCTTTTACCTTTACTCTGTATATATCTCCCTGTTTTAAATGTATTTCCTGTAAACAACATATTGTAGGGTTCTAACTTTTGATTCAATCTGCTCTCCGCCTCTGCTTTATGGGAGAGTTCATCCCATTCACATTTACGGTTAAAATGACTAATTCTGTATTTCCTGCCATCTTGTTATCCCTAGATTATGTTTTTCTTTTACTTGTTCCCCCTAACTCTCTTTCCCAGTTTTAAGCTTATGTGCCCCACTTGTATCATGCCACTCACCCTCTTTAGGATCCCTCCCTCCCCACCTTTGAATCTCTTCCACTTTCTTGTACCCTTCCCTTATTATTCTTTTTCTTTTCCCTTTTCCTCTCCCCTTTTTAATGAGGTGAAAGAGGATTTTCTCTAAAACAAGTATGTCAATTATTTTCTCTTTGAGCCAACTCTGATGAGAGTAAGATTCACCCAATATTCCTCCCCCTCTCTGAGTTCCCTTAGATATGATAAGCTTCCTTTGCCTCTTTGTGGGATGTAGTTTCCCTCTTTTTATTCCCGCTTTCCCCCTTTTCTGACATTATCCCTTTTCCATTTCTACTTTCCTTATTTTAGGTTATGTCAGTAAAATCGAATTATACATGTAGTCTTTTTGTATATCCACAACATAAATACAATTCTCAAGAGTTCCTTTTACTTTTTCTGCATCTCTTGAGTCTTGTGGTTGTAGATCAAATTTTTTGTTTAGTTCTGATTTTTTCCTTAGAAACAAATGGAATTCATCTATTTTATTAAATGTCCATCTTCTTCCCTGGAAGAAAATGCTCAGCTTAGCTGGGTAGTTTATTCTTGGCTGCATTCCAAGTTCTTTTGCCTTTTGGAATATCAGATTCCAGGCCCTTCAATCCTTTAATGTGGAGACAGACAGATCTTGGGTGATCCTTATTGTGGCACTTTGGTATTTAAATTGTTTTTTTCTGGCTGCTTGTAATATTTTTTCCTTAATCTGATAGTTCTGAAATTTGGCCACAATATTCCTTGGAGCTTTTATTTTAGGGTCTTTTTCAGAAGGTATTTGATGAATTCTTTCAATGCCTATTTTACCTTCTGATTGTATTACCTCTGGAAAGTTCTCTTTGATGATTTCTTGTAAAATAGTATCTAGGCTCTTTTTTTCATCATAATTTTTGCAAAGTCCAATAATCTTCAGATTATCTCTCCTAGATGTATTTTCCAGGTCTGTCATTTTTCCAAGTAGACTTTTCATGTTTTTTTTTTTTTTTCCAATTTATCATTATTTTGGTTTTGACTGATTCTTGCTGTCTCGATGAATCATTAGTTTCTATTTGTTCAGTTCTGATTTTTAATGAATTATTTTCTTCATTAGCTTTTTTTTTTTTTTTTTTACTTCTTTCTGTATATGTCCAATTGAGTTTTTAAATGAATTGTTTTGCTCTATGGAATTTTTTTCCATTTCACTAATTTTTTTTTTTTTTTTTTTTTTTTTTTTAGTGAATTGTTTTCTTTATCCAATTCACAGAAACTACTTTCTTGCGAGTTCTTTGTCTTTTCCAATTCACAAATCTTACTTTCTTGTTCACAAATCTTACTTTCCAGAGATTTTAAAAATTTTTTCCAATTCACAAATTTTGTTTCCCTGCCCTTCCTGGGAATTTTTTACCTTTTCCAATTCATATTTCAAAGCCTCTCTTTCCTTTTCCCATTTTTCTTCTAACTCTCTTTTGAGACTTTTAATGGTCTCCTCTATGAGAGCATTATGTAAAAGGGGACAGACAGCATTCTCCTTTGGGGTATTGTCTGGCAGCTGTTTGCTATTAGTCTCTTCGGGATTGCAGACCTGCTCTTTTTCTGTATAGAAGTTGTCGATAGTCCTTTTAATATTTTTACTCATTTTTAAAAGCCTTTAGGGTTTGCATTCAGGGCAAGAGGGTTACCAGCTTCCTCTGCAGAGCAAGGAGAAATATGGGAGTGCTCTGAGTGAAAGTTTCCCCCTCCCCCACTGGAGGTTATTCAGCACAGTCGAGCCACAGAAGTGCCCAGTGGAGAACTGCTGTGTGGTTTAGTGACTGCCCTAAGGCTAGAGACTAAGCTGTGAAAGTGTTAATGCCCCAGGCCAGACCAGACCCTCCTCTCTCTCTTCCCCCCCCTCCCCCCCCAGGGCTGTGGGTATTAGCACCTGACCAGGGAATAGCCCTGCTGGGAAGGAAGTCTCCTCCCAGAAGGCTCTGTCCAGAAGCAAATCGCCCTGCATAAATTCTATTGCCCCAGGCTGAGCCCCCCCCCCCCACTGTGCAGATTATAGGCTGCCCTGGGCTGTGCCCCCCTGCAGTGCAGGTTCACAACTGCCCCAAGGAAAAGCCCCGTACTGCGGATTGGGGCTGGGAGTTTGTGCTGTGATCTGTGCTCTCACCTCCGGTTTGGGGCTCCACTGAGAGGAGCTTAGAAAGTCGTGTGTGCCTTCTCCACCATCTTGGCTCTGCCCATATTTAACCTTTTAATACTATAACATCTCAGACTTCTTTTCTGGTAAGACGGGAAAAAAATTTTTTTTATATGGGTTTTTCTGATTGGGGGTGTGCCATGTCTCTCATCCCTACAATCTGGAGGGGATAACTGTACTTGTATTACCTTTCTCAAAAAGTAAGCAATTCTTATTAAATGTTTTTTTTGCCAAGTTGCAAAATTTAAAACACTTTAAAAAGGTGAATTGTTATTTTCATTGAGCACTTCACTCACCTGAGAAAACTAGGTTCAATTATTTTGCTCCTGTGACAAACAAAAATCATGCTGATGGTGTGTTTGGAAGGCTACAGTAAAAGAAACACCATACGGAGGGAAAGAAATCCACCTGCCTAAATCTGAGTTCATTTGTTCTCTTTATCGTGTCCCTGAAATTGGTTGATGCCAAAGGAAGCATGTGTCAGTTTTTATGCATCTCATTTACAGAGAAGGAGAGAAAAGGCAGACAACTTCAGAAAAAAGGCACACACACACACATATAGATAGACAGACTGGTTGATAGACTAGGGTCACCTTTTATTTCTCACCTTGAGTGCTTGATGTCTCTTGAAATTTAAACTGGCTATGTACTGAAGAAACACATGGGTTTAATCAGTGGAGGCCTTTGGAAAACAGTGATATTTTTTCTTGTTTTTGACTAGAATTCACTAAGAGAAGAAGCAAATGAGACCAACCATCCCAGCAGGAATGTCAGCCCACCAATATATGTAACACTGTAATCCTTATGCCATTTGCTTGAATCCACATTCTCCATCAATAATAACAATGGCTTTCACTTACATAGCTGGTTATGTCCTATAACATATATAAAATCATAGCTCATGGGAATATCTTATATTAGGACAAGAAGGGTCCAATCCCCTCATTTTGGAGAGAGAAAAATTGAAGTCTAGAGATGTTACAATGATTTATACAAGTTTGGATAGTTAATAAATTGAAGCCCAGGTTTTCAAATTACAATCCAGAGCTAGAAAGGATTTAGAGCCTATCAAATGCCAAATTCATTTTATAGATGATAAAACTGAGGCACACACACACAAACACACACACACACACACACACAACACACACACACACACACACAAACTGAGTGACTAGCCTAGGGCCACACAGTTAGGAAGTATCCGAGGGAAAATTTGAGCCTTCATCTCCCTTACTTCAATCCCAGATGGCTATCCTAGTGAGGTTAATAATTTTTTTCATCCCAAGAAATTCTATGATGCCTCATAATTCTAAGATATTTTGAAACATTTCAGGTGTAACTAGACAACGATTCATTTGTAAAAGATCTTAGAATTGTGTTGGATTACAAAATCACTGTAACTCAAAAGTAATATGGCTTATTATTAAAACTAATATGATCTGCATTGAATAGAACAGGTTACTCAGGCTTGGAAGGAAGATAGTCTTGTACTCTGCGCTTGCTACACCAGATCTGGGGTCATTTGTCCAGGACTGGGTGCCACAGTTTAGGAAGGACATTTATAAGCTTGAAAAAAATCCAAAACAATTTGAGTTTGCCTCCAATTATGTGAATCAGTGATCCTGTGATCTCAATATAGCAGCTCCTCTGCCATAATTCCTCCAAAGAGTACTTGCCTTCATGAAATTAGTCCCATGTGAACTGCTACTAACTGTTTCTAAGATACTATATGAGATTATCCTTACAAAGCCATAGCTAATTGTCCCCCTCCCTCAGTGAGTTTCCTATTAGTAGTCAGTTATGTTTAATTCTCAGGTAAAGATGGCAGATAAACAAGAGTAACTACAAAACATTCTCCCTGTAAAACTGGGGCTCACTTTCCCTCAAACATATATGGCATTTATAATGAAAAACAAAGATACTGAAGCACATGAACACGATATACATCTGTCCAAGGCATTATACAACTGTAGTTAGCAGATGGAAGGAATTTCAAACAATACCTATAGAAAGTTCTCCTTAAGCAGCACTCAGAATGAAACTTTCTATTTTCTGAGACTAATCTAAGGGAAAGGAGTTTTGACCAACCCTCTAGCTAAAATAGCCTGATTATAATCATTAGCTGTTAATAAAGTGTTTAATAACCAACTATAAAGATACCCTGATTATTTTAGAAAGTGTTATTAATGGATTTTGAAGGGGCGACATTGGATGACAACTGATGGAGATACTTTTTACTCAACTTTTAGAAAGTCAGGACATGGAGAATCCTACTTTTGCCCACCACTGATCAGGTTTATTTGAAGTAAAACTAATAGGTTAGTTGAAGATACCCTCTCTAGCAACTAGAAAATTTCAGCTAATTAAGCTCAAAGAAATTATAATGTTGTACCAATTATAAAGGGAAGCAAAGAGGTATCCAACTCCTAAAGTCTTCTCTTCCCCCTCCATATACCATCTCTATCTTTCATGTATACATACATAAAACATATATAATATATACACATTCACTCACACACACATATATATATATTTCATATACATATTTCATTTATCAGGGGTCCTCAAACTATGGCCAGTGGGCCAGATGTGGCAGCTGAGGATGATTATCCCCCTTACCCAGGGTTATGAAGTTTCTTTATTTAAAGGCCCACAAAACAAAGTTTTTGTTTTTACTATAGTCCGGCCCTCCAATGTCTGAGGGACAGTGAACTGGCCCCCTATTTAAAAAGTTTAAGGATAGCTTCTCTTTCTTTATTCCATTTTCAAGATAATGTAAGCTCTCTGAAGACAGAGAATGTATTGTTTTCCTTTGTATTCTTAAGGTCCAGAATAATATCTTGGATACAACAGATGCTTAATTGATGTTTGCATAATTGAATTGAATTAGAGAACACATTGGAATATTATAATAGCTAGCATTTGGATTCTTATAACAACTCTATGAGGTAGATACTAACATTATGCCAATTTTATGGAGAAGAAGAGTGAGCATGAGACAAGTTAAGTGACTTGTTCAGGGTGCCAGTGTTAGTAAATACTCAAGAAAAAAATTCCAAATCAGATCTTCCCAACTCCAATTCTAAAAACATTTCCTGGAAATGAGGATAATTTGAATAGAACTATAAGTTAAAGTAGGAGAAAGAGACAGTTAACTCAGAGATAAGATTTACAAATTAGATTGAGACTAAACTGTGGACAGCTTTAAATACCAAGATAAGAATTAAAAACAAAAAAAAAAAGTTTATTCCACTTTTGTAAATTTATAAGAGGATATGGACAAAAGAATTATGCTGTAGGGAAGAGAGACTGGCTTTGGAGTCAGTAAAACTTGGGTTAAAATTCTGTTTTTAATGTACCCTGTTATACATATGCAAATCAATTAATATCTCAACTCTTCAGATAAGTTGCTACAACTTAAAAATTTGAAAGTTTTTGTTGAATTGAATCTATGGAAGAGTGTACACAGAAAGAATTCTTTTATCTGAAGAAATCACAAATAAATTCATAAATAATTAAGTATCTGGATGGATTAATAGGTAGATAAATGAATGAATGAAATGAACAAGAGTAACTTGAGTAAAAAGATTCAGATTGGGTGTGATCTATATTGAAAGGGAGAGTTTGCATTGATAAGATTACAGATCTGCTTAAGTACTAACATATAGAATACAAGGCAACATGTTCAGTCATGGAAATAAAATGAAGAGAGACATAACAAGGACCCTGAGCTCAGAAAGCTTTTAATCTAATGGGGGTAGTCAGGCAAAAAACATTTATTAAGTGCTTACTATGACCCAGGCACTGTGAGAAGCATTGGGGATATAAAGACAGAAACAGTTTATGTCCTTAGTAATTCACATTCTAATAGCAAATATATCTAGGAACTTGTAAAATCTATAAAGGGTGAATGGGAAGTAATCTCAGGGGAATGTTCTAGCATTTCATTTGGGTTGGGGGCTGGGAAAAAAGAGGTAGGGGATACACATCTTGCAGAAGGGAGGATTAATTTGAATCCTAATGAATCTCTGAGAAACCAAGAGACTGTAATGAGGAGAAAGAAATGTTTATGATTTAAATAAGAACACAAAACCAGTATATATCAGAGGTAAGCTCTAACCAGGTCTTCATGCCACTGAGGCTGTTTCTAACTAAAAATAAAGCAGAAGGAATAGCTGGCCCTAAGGTTCCTGACATACCTCTCTTCTATGACCATGAAAGCATTTGTTTCTGCCAGCACTGTAGGATCTTAAACACAAAAAGTTGGTACTTCTCTATAATTTTAAAGAACTCCTCTCTTCTAGGAATGATGACCAGTTGATTCCTAAATTCTAATTTTTTCTGTAAATGTATTAGAGAATTACTTTCACAAAGGAGGAGAAATGATTTAGCTATAGTAAAGGACTAGCAAGCACACCTGGGAAACCATGAATTATTAAAAATAAAGTCTGCATTGAATTCAGAGAAACTGGAACCAACTCCTAGTTAATATGTCTTCTTTGATTGAATTGCAGTGATTAAAAGAGAGGGTGAGTTAATGTGGAGACTTTCCCCTCAAAATGCATATACAATTAAGCTTTCCTTGTAGAAGATAGAAGTTGACACAGGATTCTGTGTATCTGATTATGAAGAAGTCAAAAATATGTTTGGAAAGGAAACTCTTGCATACCCTACATAGAACTAGCCTCATTTATTCCTTTGAAATGCAATTCTCTGATCTGATATTATAGCACTAGAAAATTTATTCCCCAAAAAGAGGAAAATAAGTTCATGGTACTAAATAGTCCCTGATGGCAAAGTATAAGGGAAAATTATGAGTGTATATGAAGTGTATATGAAGCATTCAAGAGTGATGGCTCTTAGATTGAAAGCTTTCAAGGAGATTCTCTTGTGGTCACAAAAGACTTTATTACACCAAAATAGATGGGCTAGTCTCTAAGGGAGTCTAGCAACGAGAAAGAGTTTGGGAGAGTTTTTATACACTGAAACTTGGGTCTCAGTTTCTAGCATGGGGAGAGCAAAATACAGGTAAGGGGGGAGCCAGAATTTCTTTTCATTCAAGTAAGTATACAGAATGTCTTTTTAGCAAAATATTGTCAATCAGACATTATGGGTATTTTGCCAGAAACAAATAAGGAGCAACAAATAAGCAACAAACCAACAAATTGATCCACATTTCTTAGATAGATATACAGTTCTGAATAGACCCTCAGCTGTAACCCATCATATAAATAGATAGAGGTGTGGGCTCCTTAAAACAAGTTGGGGCATAGAAAAAAGGCACAGTGGGTAGGGCATCTACTTGGGAGTCAGAAAGACTCAACTTCCTGAGTTCAAATGTAAATAAAATAACACCTTCCCTCTAGAAGGCCTTCTGTCTGCCTGCCAAACAGAAAACTTTATATTTGACCCTGGAAATATTAGGAAGCCACTAGAGTTTGTTGGAAAAGAGTGTAATATGGTCAGATCTGTGTTTTAGGAAAATCAATTTGTCAGCTGAGTAAAGGGTACATTAGAATTGAGGAGGGGAGAGACTGAAGGCATGGAGGTAACTCTCTTTTCTTGAAATTTCTGTCAGAAGGACAAAAGCTCTGGAATTTCCCAGAATTCTGAAAAAGTTTCAAAGATTGTCTTTATAATTAACTACATTCCTTTCATCTAATGCCCAGAGGATGGTTATCATGGTTGGGATGCCAGTAGATGATGGGTTTAGAACTAGAGGTCTTGGATTTGAAGCCTGGTTTGGTTACTTATTATCCATGTAATCCTAGTCCCTTCTCCTTACTGGGCCACAACTTTTTCATATGTAAAATGGGGAGAACAGTCTAAATGGCCTCTAAGGTCCTTTTCCATTGTCTTTATTCTAATTTCTAGTGATGTAGGATTTAGCTCTGTAATGTTAAGATTGACACAAAATTATGATGCAAGAGCTTGTGTGTGTGTGATTGTTGGCAATAGGTGAGAGGTGAAGAACCAAATCCCTTAAGATGAAACTGAAAAATAGAGATATCACCAAAATAACTTATATTGACTTCTTTACCATCTACATGCAGAGTATGAGATATGTGCTAGGCTCAATACAAAATTTAGATAAGATCAGCTCTACCCTCAGATTCCTATGAAAAGAACCCCGGAGGCCATTTAGTTCAACTCCCTAATTTTACAAAAGAAAAAATGGAAGAAGATTGAAGTTAAGTTATTTGGCTAAATTCACACGGTCAGGATTTAAATCCAGAGCCTTCAAATCCACTGCTCTATCCATTGTGCTAATGTCTCCTTTTTCCTTCTCATGTCTAGCAGATGGACGAGACAAAACATGGATAAGAATATTTAGCAATTTCAGATGAATGAGATTTTGTGAGGGAGGAAGCAGAAAGTCAGTACTGCTTGGGGCAATATCAGGAAGTAAAAGGAGGGCTTAGAGGGAAGGAAGTGCTTTAGTCTTAGATAAATTCAAGTTTGTCTTTACTGGACTCCACATGCTGTGCCTTAATTTCAGTCACTGTGCTCTATAACCTTTCACTTATTAAAGAAATATTATCATTAATTAATAGGACCTACACATGGGAAATCAAGTGCTTTGTGTCTCATAGGTGCATATATTTTCAGTCAATACAAAGCACACATTCATGAATATCGGTGCATGTATATAAGTTTATATATGTGCACATGTGTGTATGTGCCCATGAATATGCATGTCAACGTGTCAGCTTACAGATAAACTGTTAGAATGAATGAATCCAAGGGCGTTGGGGGAAGAACACATATTGTTCAGGTGGCCTTGGAAACTTCTACCTGCAGTATTAGCACAGATATATAGAACAATGGGCTGATAATTTTTGTGCTAGTCCATGTGAAGACAAGACTTCATGTGAAAGCTGTGTAGGAAAAGTTCTGAAGGAGAGGGACACAAGGTAGCTCATAAGAGCTACAATGTGTCTCCATTGAGACACCTGTGATTCTTAGGCATTTTCCCTTGTCCCAGATTTTCTGTGTACATCAAATCACCAATCCCCTGGGGCAGTTGGCTATGAGTAGATGTATTTCCCCTGAATGTTTTTATAGGTCTTCAGTCATACAGTTGTGCAATTGTATAGTGGAAACATAGATTACACACAAAGAAAAGAAAAAGTCATACATGGGATCTTTTAGATGTCAGCAGCCTAGTCACTTATCTGAATTCCCCCTAAGCTCATTTCATTATCCTTGGTGAGTAGTAATTGTAACTTACAGTTATGTAGCACTTTTTGGTTAAAAAATGCATTTTTAGGAGAGGATTTCTGGGAAGATGGAAAAGTAGGTCAGAAAAATTTCAAGCTTCCCAAATTTCCCCCACAAACAAAACAAAACTGAACTTCAGGAAGAACACAGAGGAATAAAAATAAATAAAAGTTGGGACAGAACAGTGGTCCTCTTGGGATGATTGGAGAACATCCAAAGAAAGGTTTGGCCTGCAAGAAGTAGGAGCATCTCCAGGCCAGATCCACCAAAAGATCAATCAGAGATCCCTGAGTTGGGGAGTAAACTTCGACTTAGTCCCAGGATTTTTCAACTCGCAGAGTGAGTTAAGGAACATTTGAGTAGCAGAAAATTGAGGGAACCTCCACTGATAAGGGATGTTAGGCCCATCTGTGGGGCTGACACATGGCCCTGGATGAAAAGGAACCAGTACAAACTCCATGACTGCAGGAGCAGGGGGGCAAGGATGCTGCTGGTTGTGAACACTTGAATGGGAGCAGAGCTCTTGGTTTCAGATTACAGGCCAGAGGAGAATTGAAGAAAAACCTGAGACCAGAGGCACCATTCCCCATATCCCAGGACTTCATTCAATAATCTACTACCAAAAGAAAAAAAAATAGAAGACGAGGGAGAAAAAACCAATTATAGAAAATTATTGTGGGAGTAGAGAATACTGGGATTTGTCTTCAGAGGAAGATACTAAAGGGGGAAAAAAAAGCATCACCTAGTCCAAAGAGTAATATTAAATGGTCATTTGCCCAAAAAGAATCCATAGAAGAACTCAAAAAAAAAGACTTTAAAAATAAAATGAGGAAGTAAAAAAACAAAAACAAAATAAAAACAAACAAGTAAAACAAGAAAAGTATGAAAAGAAAGAAAACTAATTAGCAAAAGGGATTCTTAAGGAAGAAAATGTCTCCTTGAAAACTAGAATTGACAAGGGGGGAGTCAAAGAAGTTATGAGACTAAGAAATAATAATTAAAAATATAAAGAATGAAAAAAACCAGAAAAGAATATGAGACAAACAACAAATCTGGAGAAAAGATCAAGAAGAGAAAAAAAAGAATAATGACTACTTGAAATATACAATTTTAAAAAATCTTGATACAATAATACAAAAATTAATTAAAGAAAATTATACTTAAAAAAAGAAAAGAAAAAAAGAAAATTGTCCTGAAGTGTAAGAACAAGAGGTTTAAAGTAGAAATAGAAAAAAAAAATGTACTGATCAGCACCTGAGACAAATCCTACAAGAAAAACTCATAGGATCATTATTGTCAAAGTAGAACAAGGCCAAAAAGCAATACCACAATTAGAATCACATAAGACTTAGCAATGGCTATACTAAAAAAAAAAAAAAAAAAAAAAACTGGTCTTGGAACACTAAATATTGAAGAGCAAAAACAAAAAATCTAGGTTATACCCAGAAATATCATACCTGGTAAAATTAAGCATGAATGAAAAAAAAAAAGAATGTTCAATGAATTGCCAGACTTCCATATTTTTGTTGCAAGAAATCCTGAACCTACTAAGTTACTAGAAAATTTGATAAATAAGATCTAAGAGAAATAAAAGATAAATATCAAAGACCAGTTTTAGAAGACTTAATAAAGACAAACTGTTTATATTTTATACATGGAAATATAAATTGGATGTCTAAGATTGTCATAAGCAATTGGATAATTTGAAAGAAAGGTAGAGCTGAATATAATGTGATTTTAAAAAGCAAAATTTTGTAGGAAAAGATAAAATTATATGAATGAGGTGCAAGAGAAAGAAATGATACTAAGGAATTAAATGAGGGAAGAGGACTGGTAGTTTTTGAATCCAACCCACATCAGGAATGGGTTAAAGAGGGAACAATACATATATACCTAGAAGAGCACAAAATCTTCTAAATTTATATAGAAATGAGAGGAAGAAGGGAATAGCATACAGGGAGCTAGAATGGTGTGCAGAGTAACAGAAATGGGGATAAAGTGTGTAGATTAATGAGAATAGGTAAAGAGGAAGAGAAAAGCTGTGTGGAAGGGAAGGAAAAGGGAAGGATCCTTGCAGGTTGGATAGATTAAAGAATAGGTAGAAGTAAAACAGAGAAGTCAGCAGGAATAGGAAATAAGAGATACAAATATAATGATTAGAAGTAAAATTAGAAAAAATAGGGGTAGCAATCATTGATCTCAAAATTAAAGGTATAATAGATTTAATCAGAAGAGAAACATAGAGAAACTACACTATATGTCCTCCATGTAAATCAAAATTGGTTTAGACTACTTAAAATATCTAAATAGTGTAATTTTGGAATATTGCCATGTTATAGGAAATGATGAGTTGGTGGATTTAGAAAAATATGGAAAGACTTGGACTTATGAAAGATGTTATCCGCCATCAAAGAAACAGAATACAAACATAGTATGACTTTACATGGATGTATATGAATACATATGTGTGCATATGTTTGTATGGTTGATTATAGTTATCTTTGTGTATGTATGAATGCAGATATTAATGTTTCCCCTTTGCAAATGAAGAAATTTAAAGATATGGTGAGTTTTCTCAGAAAGAAATAGAACCAGGCCTCAAATCTCAGTCTCTGTTACCAAATCCTGAGTTCAAATTACTATACCACAGTATTTTCTCACAATGGGTACCAGACTATAATATAAATGTATGGATATTATGATTCTAGAACCATGTTGCTTTGCTGTGAGAAGTTAATTTCATACACATGCTTTCTTTTTTTTTTTTTTCTTCCTTTTTTTTTGAGGGATTTTTTGAAGTCATTTTAAAATCATTTTATTTTGATTTTTCTCCTCTTTTTTGGAGGCATATCCCTTTATGAAAAAAATATTTAAAAATTCCATTCTGAGTTTACAAACCATATTTCTTTTAACAGAAAAGAAACAAGTCACATATCCCTGCAGGAAATTTTACTTTTAATAGCCTGTTATTCCATGCAAATGTGGTCTCTGCAACAAGGTATTTCCTTGTCATCTTCAGTAGAGGTCATTCAATGACTTAATTTAAGAAGCATCCAAAAAGATTTTCTTGTTAGCTAGCAATATATTATTTTAATAAATAAGTAATTTAGCACTTTCTATAAGTTAGTTACTGAGCTAAGCTCTGTGGAGACAAAGAATGACAAAAAAAAAAAAGGCTCTTCCCCTCAAAGACCTCATGTTCTAATCAAAAAGACAACTTTTATACAGCTATGGATATACAAAACATGTATTGAGTAAATGGAAGGTCATCTTGGAGGAAATGGAGGCCCTAGCAGAAGAGCTCTATCACTGATTGTATGTATCACCAGCTGGTTGTTTGTTTTTATACCACTGCTTCTTGTGAGTCAGAAAATTATTATTTTTAAAAGGAGATAGTCTCCTAACAGATTTACCCTACTAATTTGCACAGTGAGCAAGTGTTGTCGAAGAAATGCTCCATGTTGAACACCACTCCCTGTGGATAAGAGAATACAAACAGGTCGCACATTTAGTCGTGTCATGGGAAGGTGTCATTGTGACATCACTTGATGTTCTAAGCCTTTTTCTTCTCTTTCTTCAAAGGAGTAGCAGGCTTGACCCTCTATCTGCCACCCAATTTCTTTTTGTAATATCACTCAACCAAGTGGTAATGGACATCTGAGCCAATAGAGCGACACCTTGATAACCTGGAATGAACATTTGCAATACTCCATTTCTGAGGAGACCCAACTTTTAAGCAAATCTGGTAATATTGAAGATTAATCCAAGAAAACAACTCTTAGCGTGAGCCCTGGGATCGGCATGGAAGCAAACAAAACGCTTACTCCTTTGATTTCTCCTTCTAACTCTACCATTTCACTAGAACCTAGAACTATCTTCATCTCTCCTTCTATGCCTTCTATGCCCTCTCGCACATCTATACCTTCCGTCATGACTCCCACCCGCCTTTCCCCTGCCTCTTCTGTTGTAACTATCCCCAAATATAAACCTGGCAGTAAAATCCCTCCATGTGCCTCTAGATCGGCACCTACATTCCCAACTGCACAGACACCAGTAACGATCCCTAAACATCCACACCATGGCAACATGACTTCTAAAATTCCTTTTCATTGTAACTTGACACCTATCTCAGAATATCCTCCTGTCACTAAATCTGCTCCTATAACCACAACATTTCCTGTTATACCAACCCGTAAATTTCCCTCTAGCTGTAGCTTAGCCTCTACTTTGTCGTGGGCATCTAGCTTAAAAGCAGCCAGTGTTCTCTCCCCATCCCCTTCATTTGTAATTCCACCCACACCTGAAACAATTGCCTCCAAATCTTCGACACCGAGATCTTTATCTCCATCTGATTTTGCAGGTGTTAATAAGGATCCATCTGAACCTTCTCCCAAATCTGATCCTGACCAGACATCTACACCTAACTGTGCTGGAGAAGTTATCCCCGGGATTCCCTTTAATTATACCTGTGCTGCTACTTCAACACCTTCAGTTTTTCTTACTTCCAGAGCTACATCGACCAATGCAGTATCTCTTGGGAATCCTCCTAATTGCGTCAGTAGCTCTCCCCCATCGTGTCCACTTAGCCCCAAATTGATTCCAGCTATCTCCAGATCTATCTCTTGTTTCTTATTACGTGGACATCCCTCTAGTTGTGCCTGTATGTCTACCTCCACCTCTATGCTTAATGTCAAATCTCCTCCCACATCCAGAGCTACATCCATCTCTGCCTTATTCTCCGGGATTCCCTCTAACTGTATCTGTAACTCTATCTCCACATCTACCTCCAAATCTCCTCCTGTATCTAAAGCTACATCTATCTGTGAGCTAAGCCCTGGGGTTCCCTGTAACTGCATGTGTAACACTATCTCACTGTCTCAATTTAGCTCCAAATCTCCTCCTACATCCAAAGCCACATCTACTTATAACTCACCCAAAGATTATCCTTCTAACTGCATCTCAGCTTCTACATTTAGCCCCAAATCTTTTTTTGCATCTACAGCTACATCTATGTGTGAGGTACTCCCTGGGATTCCCTCTAATTGTAACTGTAATTCTACCCCTACATCTAGCCCCAAATTTCCTCCTACATCCAAAGCAACATCTACCTGTGACTTATTCAAGGATCATCCCTCTAACTGTATCAGTAACTCTACCTCAACATCTATACTTAGCCCCAAATCTATTCTTGCATCGGCAGCTACATCTATCTGTGACATGTTCCTTGGGCTTCCCTCTAACTGTATCCATCCCTCTACTTCGACAGTTACATTTATCCCCAAATCTCCTCCTGTATCCAAAGCTACACATACCTGTGACTTTCCCAAGGATTATCCTTCTAACTGTATATGTAACTCTACCTTAACAGCTCCACTTAGCCCAAAATCTCCTCCTATATCCAAAGCTACATCTACCTGTGCATTATCCTTTGGAAATCCCTGCAATTTTATCGACAGCTCTACCTCAACACCTCCACAGAACCCCAGATCTACTCCTATCCCAATACCCTCTAAATCCACACCTAAATATCACTGTATACTTTTCCCTCAGGAAGCTCATTTTACCTCTGCTGTTACCTCAACATCTCCATTGTTCCCAAGATCTAATCCACCTATCGTCACATCTCCCTGTACTTCTCCACATTCTTATCGCTCTGATGGTATTTTAGCTTCAAAATATGCTCCTGCCTCAGCACCTTCTACATTTTCTTCTAAAAATACTCCTGTATCTATGTCTATACCTGATTGTAAATCTGTAGGTACTTCAATATCTATACCCCTGCAGAAATATACTCCTCGTTCTCCATCTCCCTCTAAACATACACTTAGGTCCACAGCTGTGCCTATGACTTCATGTGTTTCTGCAACTACCTCTACAGCTACACCTATTTACACATCTACAATTCCAGCTGTAGTCACTTCTGACTTAGAATCTTCCTCTAAATCTATGCCATCTATCATTTTCCCACTCTTTCCATTTAACTTTACACCATCCCCTCCTACTACCCATAAATCTGACTCTTCTTCTCTCAGCCCTGAAGCCTCATTGACACCTGAATTTCCACGCAAATTCATGCCTCTCTCAACATCTGTATGAGCAACAACTATATCTATGTCTACTTAGACTTTTCGCCTCCATGGTGTATGCACCAGGATCCTGCCAACTCAAAAATGCTGACAGGAGCTGGGGTATAAAGAAAACAAAGCAAAGCAGACCTGGCGCACACAGTTGGACTTTAACAAGAATCAGTGAAATACACGGAAATGACTCCTGAAATATGTTGGATTTTGTTGGGGAATCTCAGCTTCCTGTTAGTTGTTCCCTTGTTTTGTGGGAGTTTAGTTTGGCTCTTCAACACTTTTCCTGATCTGAAAAACATCAGTTCCTCTCTAGAGTCGTCTCTGTCATTTGCTTTCACTGTGAGATACTTCAAAATTTGGATGCCCTTCCTAGTGGAGAACTGGAATCTCAGTCACTATTGGAACTATCTACCATGAGAATCTGTTGTTGGTCCCTGCATACTGTGCACCTGGACTGCACTTAACTGTGAGTGAACATCCCCAAGAATGATCAAGCCCTTATATACTACATTTACTCTCTATCCTCTTCTAAATCAATGATTCTTATTCTAGAGTACATGAACATGCACATGTATATGTATATATATATTTGTATATATAATTACAATATGCATATCCATACATACACATGGATATATGTGCATATATGTATATATGTGAACATGTATACATATATCTATAGTGACTGCTTTTCAATATAATTGATTTCTTTTGTAATACTATATAATTTTTATAAATTAAAACATATAATTTTAAGAAATTAATAGAATTCATAAGATTGTCAAAAAGATATATGATTATAAAAGTTTAAAAACTTCTGTTCTAAATTAATAGCACTCCAATCACTACTATTACTCTTTCTCCTCTTCATACTCTATTACCACCACCACCACCACTATTTACTAAGACTATTACCACCACTATTACAGTGGCTGCTGCTACTATTGCTACTAAAACACAAAGGTTTTAAATATATATATCTTTGATTTCATATATATGTACACACACAGACACACGCACACACACATATATATCTTAAATTTCAAAGAATCATAAATATAGTACTGTAGGGACCATTTAGACCAACAAGTTTAATTTTCTTAAATAGAAACTGAGGCCCAGAGAAGTTAATTGACTTAGGTCATAGTGGTTGTAAATTCATAATCTCTGACTCCATGTTCAGTTACTATCTTACCACAGACCTGTAAATTAGTCAGATCAAGCATTATTTTCCCCTGTTGATGGGGAATTTGATACATGAAAGATGAAATGTCTTACATAAAGTCATAAGTCATGAATGAAAGAATAAAAAAATCAACCCAGTATTTCCAACTCCAGATACTTATTGAATTAATTTCATGTATTTATGACTTTAGGTCCCTTAGTCTCTTGTCACCTTGTCTGTCTTTAAATTCATTTCTATACTTAGTTCTCTCTCTGTCTCTGTACCCACATCCATGACTTATATCCATAGTACATATACTAGTGGATGATAATAGGTCACATTTGCATAGTATCTAATGAAGTAATTCTCCAATAGCTCTTTTGTGAAGTAGAGAGTATAAATACTATTTTTTTCATGATACAAATGAATTAACTGAAGTTCAGAGCAATTAAGTACTTTCCTCAGTCATATTATTAGTAAATGGAAGATATCAGGTTAAAATAAATTTCTTTCAACTCCATAATTAAGCCCTCTTTTCAATACAACATACTACCTCACTAAATTCATATCTTGATATCTGTATCAGTACTTCACTTTAATTCAATTCTACATGTGTGTGATATTAGTAGTCATAATATTATCATGTTTTTCCCATAATGTTTCAAAGTTTACAAGATATTCTTCTTCAAACAACTCTTAAGTACTTCATTCCTATTGATTGATTGAAACAGATAGTGAAATTATTATTATCCCCATTTTATAAGTTAATATAGAGATTCATTTTTAGTCTTAAATTTATGGTTAACAGGTCATTAACAATTTGAAATCAGAAAGAAATGAAAACATACCCCAAGCACAAAAGGCAACTATATACAGACATAGACACAAACATAGACACATAAAAGCATAATACTTACAGATACCACATACATACACACACATAAACACATATACATATTTATATTTATATATATTATAATGCCCATTGAATATATAATTACATGTTATATCAATTCATGTTATATTTATTATATATATATATTTAACATAAAATATTTTTTCAATCTAAAAACAGAATGAATGAAAGAAGGTAATGTGAAATGCAATAAAGCTAGAAAGATACTTCATATTGTATAATGTCTTATAATCTAAGTGCCTAGAAGAAAGAGGGTACCTAATAAAAACTTTTTAAAGGACAACATGATGAGATTAAACTTTAAAGGTTATTTTTGAAGCTCTATGATGACTAGTTTGAAGAAAGAAGAGATTGGGAACTCACATAAGGCTTTTCGAATTGTCCATTAAGTAGTGATGAATGCTTGTACTCTAGGGTACTTGAATAATAGTGAAAAATAAAATGACTACAAATTTTGGTATAAAAATTGACAGGATTTGGCAATTGAATAATGTTAGAATGGAAAGGAGTGGAAAGGCCAAAGGTTTTTGAACCCGATTGATTGGGAAGATGGAGGTACTTACGAGGAAATTGCAAAGAGTGTGCTCTGTGTGTGTGTGTGTGTGTGTGTGTGTGTAAGGTAACGATTTCATATTCAAGCATATTGAGTTGAAAGTGAAATAACACAACCAGATGCATATGTGTAACAGGAATATGTAGAATCAAATCTGAGGCAATAAGAAATAAAAAACAGGATCTATAGGTTTAAGAGACTCTACAAAGAAGTGATGACTATGGACATCAAAGTAATCACTAATGCAGAAACAATTGAGACTGAAAGTGGGGACAGGATCTTGGGGGACTATTACAATTAGACATTAGGAGACTGAAAATAATTAAGTACAAGAAATTCAGAAGAAGTTGTTATCCAGATAAAAAACTGGAAGAGTGCAATAACATTGGTACTCTGGAAGGAAGGAGTGTCCCAAAGGAAAAGTTGGTTAATTGCATTTAACACAGTAGATCATAAATTGTTAACTAGATTGTCTCTGTGAGTTAACAAAAAAAGATAAAGACAGGAAAGGAAATTTGATTTGCTTTTTGGTGTCCTTACAGGGTCATTGCTTATATTATAAGGAGGTTAAAGAAAATGGAGGAAGTAAAGGTGAAACTGTCCTACTCCCAATATACTCATCCTAACAAAAACTGCATATTTGTATTAGATTAAATAATGATCTAGCAATCTAATAAGAAAATAGAATGACTTCTTTTATATCAGAACTGCACAAAGTGTCAGCCAGAAGCCCCAAGAAGGGAAGGCCCAATAAATGTAGTACTAGTGAAGATAAACAAATCCATACTTTCATGGTGATCAGTGAAAGTCAAATGATACTTGTAGCCTATAAAGCTCTATGTCTAGAAAGAAGAGCAAAGGGGTGGGGACCTTGAATGCATGAGGGTGCGGTAATGACTGAGATAAGGTGTTCAAGGAGAATCAGCCCCCTGGTGGGAAGGGTTGCCCAGCCATTTTCAGGGCTGTTCATCCTTTGGTGTCAAGTTGGCACTCAGCTTTTACCTATGGCTCCAAAAAACTGTAAATTGGCCAGATCCCAATAAAACTGTGTTGGCAGATGGGCTAAACCAGGTTGAAGGTAACCAACAAGTCTCAAAAGGTGAGTTAAGGAGATATCTCCCCCAGTGGAAAGGGTGCCTGAGAATAAGGTCATCCACTGCATCTGGGCCATAGCCAATCACCTTGATTTTGGTCTTGCCACTGGACTTTGGTGACTGGGAAACAATGAGGCTGAAGACTTTGTGCAAATCTGCCTCATTTAAGTCTAATTCATAAGGAAGTCAAGATATGACCTTGTAAAATCCCTAATCTTCTGAACCAAATAAAAACAGACCAACATAGTCCAAATTCCTGAAAATTCTGAGGTCTTCTTATATTCTGTTCCGAGATGTTACAAAAATCTCTGAAACTTCAGCACTTTCAATACCAAACATTGATGGAGGTGCAACCCCAGTTTGGCGATTAGAACAAAAATCCAAAGGATCTAGAAGGAGACCAAGAAAGGCTATCTACCCCACCCAACAACTCCTCAAGAAAGAGAATCTCTTTCTGGAATAAAACCTCACTTAAGAAATTTAACCTGGAGAGATATGTAGATCAAATAAAATGTCAATCATTTTTTAAAAGATATAAACACAAAGGGGAAAAAAAAAAAGACTGTAACATCCCAGAATGAGGGATTCCAAATAATTGCAAGTAGAAACTTGAAGGGGGGAGAATTTTCCACAAGAGATGAAAAAATAAATAGATTTCTAAAGCAGAGGTTCTTAAACTTATTAGTATTGTACACATGTTTGGCAGTCAGATGAAATCTATGAATACCTTTTCAGAATAAATTTATCTAAATGTGTGTAATAAATTACCAAAGATTTAAGGGAAATCTAAATATTAAAATAAAATTATTTTCTATTTGATATTATTTTCCTCTGATTACATTTGAAAACAATTTTTAACCTTTGGTTTTTTCTTCCAAATTCTTTCCCTTCCTGCCTCTATTCCTTTGTGTCATTGAGAAAAAGAGCAATTTGATATAGGTTGTACTTGAAATTAAATTATAAGAATATATGTATATATAACATGAACAATACATATTTGTATTTAAAAAAAATAACTCCTAGATTAAATATCCTTATTCTAGTGAAAAGATTGGAAGAAGAATAAATTCATTAAAAAAGAGGCAAACTTCACTCAAGCAATACATTTCCTAAAAATTATAAAAAAGGAAACAAAATCAATGATTTCATGGCATAGCAGGAAACATTAGATAAACTCAAAGAAAGAAATATTTTTAATATTTTATTTTTCCCAGTTTCAATTTTTTACATTTGTTTTTAAAACTCTAAGTTCAAGATTCTATTCCTCCCTTCCTCCTCTCTCCTCTCCCACATTGAGAAGGTACATGTGAAGTTACGCACAACATTTCTATAAAAATCATGTTGCAAAAGAAAACATAGATTTCCCCCCTCAAAAAACCCTTCAAGAAAAATAAAGTAAATAAAAAAGTATCCTTCAACCAGTTCTTTCTCTGGATATGGATAGCATACCTATCATATCACCATCAGTCCTTTATCATAAGTCCTGCAGAAGAGTTTGGGATCATGGTATTGCTGAGAATAGAAGAGTTATTCACAGCTGATTTCCAGAAATATGATAATCATAAATAAAAACTATCCAGATCTATTAGAAATAGAAGGGAAAACTAAGAGACAGATACATATAGGTATAGACATGTTTTCCATACATATATATGTATATTTTAAAATATATGAAAATATATTATTGTTTCTTCATTTTTATTAGTAAAAATTCTTTATCTTAGCTTTTAAAATATTTAGTATATCTATAGCTACATATCTTCAAAAATCAAAGTTCTAAGAATGACATAGCCAATATGGAAAGCTCTTTTGTCAAAGCAAAAAAAAAAAAAAAAAAAAAAAAAAAAAAAAAAAAAAGAGGGCTTTGTTTGTTTGTTTTAGAGTGGGAAAAATGTATTAATGTTGATTAGTGGTAAAAAAAAAGCATCCAGTAGAAAACGAGATACTGAAGATATATAAAAGAGTGAGAATGACAGAAGAGGCAGTCTGCTAGAGAAATTGATATGGAATGGGATGATTTGTCTTTATAAAATGATTTGCCTTGGTAAGAAGAATGGTCACTTGCCATGTGAAATGGGTGAAGGAGGAAATAGTGCAAGAAGGTATTTTGATGATATGAGATGGGGAAGAAGAGAGAAAAGAATATTGTTGAAATAAATCCAATTTGTATGAAAAGAATGAGTTATTTAAAGAGACAATATATTGGAAGAACTCTAAATCACCAGATTAAAAGAAAATAAAACTTGTAGTGAGGAATGAAAGGTTTAAAAAAAAAAAAGATGAACATTGAAACATGTTTGTAGATCTCTAAGAATGATATTAGGACTACTAAAGTTCAAAATGAGTTGTGCTTGTCATAAACACTTAATTCTTACAAAAAGATTTCTTTTTAATTGGGAGGAAAAGAATAATTAGAGAAAAGAAAAACAGCTTGTCCAAAGAGATGGTTTGGTGATACTCAGTGATGGAGAAAAAGGTGATTTTCTTTTGTTTTATCCCTGCTTTGATAGCCTAGTACAATAATCTTTAAACAAAAAGGGAGAAAACAGAAATAACTAAAAAAAAAGTTAATATTCAAAATCAATTGGAATATGAAAAGACATCACTGAGCAGTTGTTAATGAGCCAAAGTTACCACACCCAGATGAACTATATCCTTGTTTATTGAAAGAACTGGCAGATTTGAATGCTGAGCTATTGTCAATGATCTTTAAAAGCCTGGGAATAACTAGATGAGAGCAATCCTCCTCTTCCCCCTTAAATCTATTCTTTTCATTTTATTCTTATAGTAAAGATGGAGAGAGATTGGTGAGAAAAGTCTCTGGGCATGTGGATCTATAGCTGTTTAAATAGTTCAAATCAAATCATACTTATTAATGATGAGATATTAAATTGTTCCTGCATCTCTAAAAAGTTCCTCAGTGATCTATTCTTGGCTTCATGCTGTTTAGTGCTTTTTATTAATACTTAGAATAAGAGAGATGTTATGTTTACTAAATTCCACTTGATACAAGAGTGAGAGGGATAGAAATACTCTGGATGATAGAGTCAGGATGAACCAGATCTAATAAGACAAACAATAATTTCATAGGATTGGTGAGAAAATCTGGATGTCTGGCATTCTGCAGTGAGGCAAGAAATACCTAGCCATATTGATGAAAAACACAGAACCATGAAAACAGGTAAGCATTTTTATGACCTAGTGCTTCCATTTAAAATGAGAGTGATATTCACATAATCTACCTATCAAGATTTTGGAAGTAAAGCATTTAAAAACTGCACATGGACTAATTACCCCAAGTCTGAATTAGCACAGGATGATTGAATCAGTCTTTGACACTTGTCCAGCTGTCTTAACCTAGTAAAGATCACTTGGTGACAGATTGAAATAACTAAATATATCATCCATTAATCTTCTGCACATTATTGTTTGGGGTATGTATAGCAGTAAATATAATAGATTTAAGCAAAAACGTCCAAAATATAAAGATACACAAATGTTGCATATTCCTACTCTGTATATTTTTTTTCAGAGCCGTAATGTTATTTAAAGCTTAAAAAAGCAAGTATGGTTTACATAAATTCCTTATTAGTATCAGCAATGAAACATAATCACCAGCATTTAATTTGCATCCATGAATTCAGCTTAATCAATTGAAGAAAACGACAATCTCCCATTCAGATTTACTGCTAATATTACAAGGCCAGATTAAAGCCAAATAATAAATATTTCAAGTGGCGGTAATTGTTGACATGCCATTACATTTTGATAAACATGCTACAAATTATAATGCATCCATGTATTAAATAACCAACTCACAGCCCAAAAGAGATGCTAATGTCCCTATTTTTCTTGAAACTAATAGGAAGCCAAGTTATGGCTTTACATTGATTCTGAGACAAAAAAATTGGACTTTGGGGTGTTAAATAAAAAAAAATATATATTTTGTATTTTTTAACTTGTTTTGGTTTCCTGAGGTGATACACAGAACAAAGGAATAATGAGGACTAAAGTAAATAACCTGAATGTTCCTGACAACAGTGGTCATCAGAGTTCTGTAAGAGAAGAATTCAGATCGGATCCCATCAATGACATACCATTACTTCACATTGGAACCTTAGGATTGAAGGCAAGGTAAAGTGATCTAGACTGGGGCCAGATAAATAGGAAAATCTAAAGTGGAGGAAAAAGTGGAAGTTGATATTCCAGCGCTGAGACAGTTAATATCAGTGTCAAGACCCAAGCTAATTCAGAGTGAGGCAGTCAGAAAGAACTCTATATGCAAAGGGTGACATAGAAAAACTAGGGTGGGAGTCAGTAGTCCAGTACCTGAGAATGTATGAAATTCATAAGTCAGCGTATCACGCAGAGTATAGAAAGAGAGCAAGTAGCCATGAAACAATAAGTGGTTTGGAGTGGATTTTTTTTTTTTTTAATGGAAAGCAAAATGATACCAGGAACAATTCATTATTCTACCCTATTTTTGCTGTTCAATTTTTAAGTCTAACTCTTCATGATCCTACTTGGGTTCTTCCTGGCAAAGATAGTAAGTGATTTTCTACTTCCTTTTCCAGCCCATTTTACAGATTTGAATTCAAATATCCCTGTCTCGAGGCCCAGCACTCTATCCATTATACCACCTAGCTGCCTGCCCTACCCCATTACATATCTACTACATATATGCTTCCTCAATTCTTTTTAACTCAGTTCTCTTCCTTAATTCTTCTTCAATTTTCTTTAACTATTAATCATATAAATTACCTCACTTTCTAAAGATATTTTTTCAAGAACCATTCCCTTATATTCCCTATGAATAACAATGTTTCTTTCCTTGGTCCTCAGAACAAACTTTGTTTTTATAACTATTATGGATATATATTGAATTATTTTGTATCATAAGTGTTCACAATAAACTTCTATGGTTCTTCATTATAGAATATAGAATTGGCTTTCAAAGTCTATAGCAATAAATTGCAAACACTCTCAATAACATGCAATATGAGTGGTTTTTAAATACAATCAGTAAATAAGTAAGTCACTCTGCTAAATAATATATATATATATAGACAGCTCCTTATCTTAAGGAATTCATAGTTTAAGGGGATAGACAACATAAAACAAGTATATAACAAATCATGTACACTCATATAGAGTCAAAGATAATCAGTATGGGGAAGAGGGCTCAGAAAATTTTTTTCATAGAAGATGGAATTTTAACTGATACTTTAAAAAAGTCAGAGGAAACCAGGAATCAAAGATGAAAATAGACAATATTCCAGGTATGTACAGTAGCCATTAAAACACACACACACACACACACACACACACACACACACAATCCAGAAATTGAGCAGCAAGTTCAGTGTCATTAGATCACAGACTTATTTAGGAGTGGGAATGAGATGGAATAAGGTGTAAGAAAAAAAAAAAGGAAAATTAGTTGTGAACCAAAGAAAATTTTGAATTAGAGAATTTTTTTGTTAATACAGATGAAAGGAAGAGTCACTAGAGTTTATTGAATTGGGGGGTTGGCAGAAGTGGGATATGGTCAGATCTATGCTTTAGTAGGATTAATTGATGTGTGCCTGACATACCTCCAAACGGTCATTATTTTTTAAAATTTGTCCTGGTTTTTGAAAAACTCAAACATGGGACTTAAATATCTACTCATTCATATTCATCTTATTAGATTTTACCAATATTGAAAACTTTTGGATTTTGACTGTCACTCAGTATATTAATCATAACTATGACTTTACAAAAGTCACAAATAAAAATGCTGAAAACACCTAAAATCCACAGATATATTCTCTAATAAAGCCCATTAAAGACCTCTCTCCAAACTGACATTTATGCTGTTGTCCACTCTATGTGCTGTCATTTAACTTCTGTATCTGCCATTTAATCAGGTCTAACTTCTCACCTAGCTATACTATGACATATGCTATATTTTCACTCTTATGGATGAAGATAAGCTGAAAGATTTTTCCAAATATTTTGATGAAACTTAAGTATACTACATCTATAGCATTTCTTTGATTTGTCTCTCTAGTACCATTGTCAATTAAAATAAAGTTCTTGAAGTTATCCCGGTCTGTCTGCCTTTGTTTTGTTTCCTCATTTCATTCATTCTTTCTTTCTCTTTTTGTTCTTGTTCTTCCTCTTCCTCCTCTCCTCCTCCTCCTCCTCCTCTTTTTCTCTTCATCCTCTTCTTTTCCTTCTCTTCCTCCTCATCTTTTCCTCCTCTTCCTCCTTTTTTCTCTCTCTCTGTCTCCTGCCCCCCCCGTATATATATATATGTGTGTGTGTGTGTGTGTGTGTGTGTGTGTGTGTGTATAAAGAAGACATACCTCATAGCTTACTCAGTGGCGACTGCTTCCCAGTTTAATTGGTTTCAAAGTATTGTTTCAACAATATATTCTAGGCTGCCTTCTAGGAAATGAAAATCAATAGCTTACAATTTTTTATACTGTACCCTGTTTTCTGTTTTTGAAAAAAAAGGACATTTCCCATTCTTCAGTCCTTTAGTACTTCCTCTGTTCTCCAGTTTTCAAAGATGGTTAATAGTAACAGCAATAATACATTCATTTTAAAAAAGGAAACAAAGAAAGGAGAGAAAGAAAGAGGAAAATAAAGGAGGAATGGAGAATTGAATGAAATGAATGAAATTTTCTTCAGGTACTCTAAAAGAAATCTTAAAAATCAAATATAACCAGTCTCACCATGTTCTCATTTATTGTAGTGTTCTAATCATTTACATAAGTATAGTTGTTGTATCTTATTTTCTATATATTTATTTCATGTTGTCCCCCATTACCTTGTGAGCTTCTTGAGAGCAGGAGCTATGTTTTGCTCCTTTTTTGTATATTTATTGATCAGTACAGCATCTGGAACATAGTAGCCACTTGATAAATGTTGGTTCATATGTTAAAGAATTAGGATTAAAAAAAAATGGTAGAGTAGTACTGCCTTTTTTCCATAGACTATCATTGGCGTCCCATTCACTCTTAGAAGTAGTCCTATCTCTTATTTGACTTTTCTCTTTCACTCAACTTTGCTAAAAAAATAAAATAGACTAATTAATAAATAAATAAAACATACTTTCTCTTGTCTGCAAAATTAATAGCTATTCACAGCTTATTCTGAGCTTTAATGTTACTGATACCTTGCTTATAGGAACTTGCTTGCCATTCATATTCATCCTTTGCTAAATACTTTTATTTCCATATGCTGTTTAGTGGGATGAAGATTAGACCTATATTTTATTAGGTGGGAAGAGTTCCTGTTGGGGAACTTCCTCTCTTCAAGATTGTCTACTCACTTTCCTCAATTGTAAAAAGAAGATAAAAATAGGAACTAACTCTCAAGGTTTTTGTGAAGCTCCAAATGAGATATTTGTAAAAATATGTTGCACAGTGCTTAGCAAATATTAGGTACTTAATAATTGACTTATAATTTACCTAAATAAAATTTTAAAACATGTTTCTTCATGAATATTTAATCTTCTTTTCCTCCCCCATATATATTGTTTCCATTCTTATCTTCTAAATTCCATTCTTTTTCTAACCATAGGGCTCAATGTAAATTTCTGTATTGTTTTCAAAAAATCAACATCATGTGGGTAGGAAGGGGTAGATATGTCTAAGAAAAAAACAAAACAAAACAATGACACTGTTGGTGTATAGTAGATTGCAAGAAGACCTGAGTTCAAATTTGGTCTGAGACATTTAACTAACAGTTAAGTAACCCAAGTCACTTAACCTTGGATTCCTTCAAAAATAAAAATAAAGCAATGATTTGTCATAGTTAGTGGCACACTGGAGTCCTGGAGAGTCTGGAGTCAAGAACTGAGTTCAAATTTGGCCTTAGATATTTCCTAGCTTTGTGACCCTGAGAAAGTCACTTAACTCTCTCTATTTCAGTTTCCTCTATTGTAAAAAGAGGATAAAAATAGGAGCTAACTTTCAGGGCTTTTGTATCAAATGAGATATTTGTAAAATGTTGCACAGTGCTCAGCAATATTAGGTTACTTAACAAATGCTTATTCCCTTTCCTTCCCCCTTGTAATCATCTAAGAGATATACGACATACAGTTTATTAGTATAATCTTAGATAAGAACTACAATGTGAAAGAGGAGAAAGGGATTTGGGTTTAAAGCCTGGCTCTGATATTTATTTTTATCTTTTTGACCTTAGGCAAGTCACAGCAATCTTCCAATTATCAAGTTATTGTTATTGTTAATGTTTTAAACCATAACATTGTTATGATGATAATTATACTCAATCTCATTGTGAGGAAAGTTTCTTAATTTTTTTCAAAGTATGATATAATTAGGAGTTAGCATATAATAGAATAAAAAAAAATGATGTCTTTTGTCGGATTTTTATCTCCTTCCACTTTTCATTTGTGTAACTGATGATCTTTTTAAAAATTCCAGTTGAAAAATCCAAAATAAGGGGTGAAACTCATCATAATGTTATGCCACAGTTCTCAGTTTCTCTTCTTTTCAGTACTGCAAAATCTCCCCTCCCTCTTTATCAGAATATTTGATAAGGATAAAAGACCTTATGTCTCAGAATATGGGAATGTCTGAGCCATGTGTATATATGTCATTGAGAACTCTCATTGTTTGTTGTATTCTTGGAGACAGTAGACTCATTCAGCCCTAGGACCAAACCATGGATCCATTTGGTCCCAGTAAATCTCTCCATTTAATAAATTATTAGATACTCCCTAATCTCTATCCTGCCTCAGTTTCTCCAGCATTACAATAGGTCCTACTTCTATATACTGAACCTGTTGAGAGATAAAAAGAGGTTAGACCTTAAAATAAGAAACTGGTAGAGCTGTCGTATTTCATCTAGAGAAAGAAGTAAATTCCTAACACTTTGTGTGCTGTTTTATCAAATTCCCATCTAAACTGTTTTTCACCTTCTGAATACTCCCAGGTTACTTAAACCATTTTGTGTTCATCTAAGACCAATGAATGTGCTGTAGTTGTTCACCCTATTGGTTTCATTCTATTTGGAGAAGTTTGGGGATGCATAATCTTTTTTTCATTTTCCTAGATTAGTTAGAGAGAAGAACTGGGAATAGTCTTGATTGTTTGGATACTTTTGACAGATCTTAGGCATTGCAGAAGTCATTCAATTGTGGCTGTTCTCATCTCCTTCCTCCTGCCTGTTAAACCTTATATATACTTCAGGGCCTAACTAATCCCCTTTCCTTTAAGAATGAATGAAAAAACAAAACAAAACACATGTGCCAAGTGATGTGTTAAGCCTTGGGAATACAAATGGAAAAAAAAAAAAAAGAAAGAGTTCCCTCAAGGAACTTACATTCTCACAAGGCATAACAACAGATATAGGGGAGTTCTGGCCATAAAAAAAAAATATGATGTGTGTATTCAAGTGACACATGCCTTATCAAAAGCAATGGTAACTAGATGGTAGTAAGTTAGAGAGATAGTCCTAGAGTCAAAAAAAGAAAAAAAAAACCCAAACTTGAGTTCAAAGCTGGTGCTATTTGATTATGGGAAAGACCCTTAATCTCACTGTTTCCATTTTCTCATCTGTAAAACAATAACTGCTAATTCTAGGATTGTTTAGATGATCAAATGAGATAATCTCTGTAGACTGCTTTGCAAATTTTCGAGATTTATATAAATGCCAGTGATAAAAAAATTCTAGATTAATTGGATAATGTTGTCTTCAGTGCAAAAGATGGAATATTGGAGTGGAGGACATGAAAAAAGTATATACCTAATAGCTAGTAGCCAGCAAAGTAGACTTGGTCAATAGCTGTATGAGATGACCTGAACTTGAAGCATGCTTCAGGGTATGGGTTCAACTATAATCTAGATATAAGAATCAGTCCAAGGATTGGGAATATGGATTTCTAATTTTAGTGCAGGTGGCTGCTGGGACAGATGGGGAAAAGCAGGATGGTAGCATAATTGCAAAATGGACTATATTGGAAAGAGTATGTGCAGCAGAAAGTTTGTGTTGACCATTTTACTGAACTTTCTTCTTCATACCTTTCTTTTTTTAATTTAATTTTTTATTTTATAATAACTTTTTATTGACAGAATCCATGCCAGGATAATTTTTTACAACATTATCCCCTTGCATCACTTCTGTCCCATTTTTCCCCTCCCTCCCTTTCCCCTCCTCCCCACCCCCCCAAAATGGCAAGCAGTCCTATATATGTTAAATATTCTTCATACCTTTCTTGAGCCCATCCAACAGCTGTAATACAATGTAAATAAGAGTGTATACCAAATTTGAACACTTGGTTTTGACTTTGGATTTTGCCACTTATAAGATGTTTAACTGAGGAAATCACTTTACTTTTTGAGCCTCATTTTCCTGATTTATATAAGATTATTGGCAATTCTTGCTCTACCTTTTTAGTAGGATGTTTTAAGACTTAAATGAGCTATTTTTTTGTAAAAAGGATCAATGAAAACAACCATCATTTTTAAAAGGTATAGGTATTTACTTTTACCAATGCAAATAGACTCAGTCTTTCTAGACTTTACACTTTTCTAGACATTCACATACATTGCTGTGATCTCTTTAACTTGCCCTACCTTAAGTCTCACCTTCTGTTGATAAGTTCTCCATACTTAGTTATGTTGGTAATTGGGTGAAAGCTGCAAAGCCTGATGAAAAAGCCTAGATTTAAAACTTCAGAATTCTAAAGCATTATAAAACTGGAATCCATTGTCATCACCATGTATTTTATCACCAGAGTATGTTTGGCTCAGTTTTTCTGAGAAGGTAGGGCCTTAGAGTGATAATACAGGGCTAGTAGAGTTAGAATGTTGATATAAAGTGTTAGTATATCATTTGCCTGAAGTAATTTCTCAAGAATTACAGTGACATGAGGAAAATCCAAAAAGAAAACTAGTTTTCTTACCCTGGCTACAGCTCCATGTATGCAAACATTTGAGGGAAGCGGGAGCTTCTGGGATTATCACAGTCTTCAAGATATCTGTTGACTGGTTATGGTGACCATTGGTGACAGCAACCACCATAAAACCTATATTTTATGAGACCTATATCTAAACATCAAAGAGAATATCTCATCACCATTTGCTGTTTCTGATATACACCATTTGACTGGACTATTTTACATGTTTAGTCTAGCCCAGAGGTGAGGAATATGTGGGACTTTAAAATAATTTGCTAAGACAATCATTGGTTATGATGAGCTGAAAGTAAGTATAATTTTCTTACCATTTGAGTTCTATAAACTGATAATTTTATATGACTCATGAATGATGTTATAAATATCCAAATGGCCCTTTGCAGGAAAAAGGTTCCCCACACTGGGTCTAGCCTAAGGTCTGGGGATGCCAAGGAAATTTGATTATTTTTTTGACTTCTTCTCTTACAGTTGCTTGATATCCTGCCCTGACTTGACCCTATTTGTGAATCTGTATGATCCAATGAGATGGGACATACCACTGCCTGTGGATAGGGTTTTCCTGTCTTTGCCTTTGGCAGAATGGAGTTTCCTTGAAAAACCTTGCTTATATCTCTATGCTGTTGTTACAGGTAAACTAGTCTACCATATTGTTCAATTAAGTGGGCTAAGTAGCAAAGTCATACATGACAAAGTCTGCATATGAAACAAACAATGGACTCAGAATAAGGACATCTGAATTTGATGTCCAGCTCCAAAATTTACAAGCCATATTTTTCTCAGGAAAGCCATAGATCCTTCCTACCTTTCTTTCATTTTCTCACCTGCAGAGAGCATAAAACTAGTTGTACTCTCTTAATCACAGGGTTTTAATGAGGATTGGACAAGTCTCTTTTCTTCAGTAAGCCTTGGTAACCTCATCTATAAGATGAGGGAATTGAATTAGAGGGCTGATCCCCAGAGCCCCTCCTAGACCGAAACCTTAAGATTATGTGATCCCAAAAAACATATCAAATTAATGTTGTGTGCTGGAAGCATATAAATTGATTTTCTCCTTCTCCCATTCTAATAACATGGCATCATTGAACATGACAACATCAATAAATCATGATGATTTTCTTCATCATTTGTTCAGTCACATCTGATTATTCATGACTCCATGATTATTACTATTGTTATTATTATTATTATTGATTTGCCATTTCCTTTAACTCATTTTACAGAGGAGGAAACTGAGGCAAATAGTAAAGTGACTTGCCTAGGGTCACACAGCTCAAGTGTCCAAGGCTGGATTTGAATTCAGGAAAATGAGCCTTCCTGACTTCAGGTCTGATGCTTTTCAAATGATGATAGCCAACTGCCTTTTATGTAAAACTATTTCCCTTATTTTTCCTTATTTCCTTATTTGGTTCCTGCAATTATTGTACGCATTAGGTACTATTATCTTCATTTTATGGAGGAGGTTAGTGGGTCTGAGAGAGATTAAGTGACTTGTTCAGGCTGAGATAGTTAGCAGAAGTCTGAAGAAATATTTGAATCCAGATTTCTTTAATTCAATTGCAATTCTCTATCCCACTGTGCTACCTAGTTGTCACATACTTTGTTGCTGACTTTTCAGAACTTCCTTAGGGTTTTCTTGGCAAAGATACTATAGTGCTTTGCTATTTCCTTTTACAAGTTTCCTTTTTACCAATGAGGAAACTGAGGAAAACAGAGTTAAATGACTTCCTTAGAGTCTGAGTCTGCATTTGAACACAGGTATCCCATTCTTCAGGATTGGTGCTCTATCCATTGTTCTTTCCAGTTGTAAACTTAAATACACATATAATACATACATGCACATGTATGTGTACAAATATGTTGATAATTTTGTATGGCTCAAGAATGATGTTATAAATATTCAAATGTGACCTTTTGCAGCATAAATGTTCCCCATCTTTGGTCTAATCTAAGGTAAGTGGATCTTGGACTGCTTGGGAAATTTCATTATTTTATTGACTTCTCTTACAGTTGCCTGATATCCTGATATCCTTGACCTTATTTGTGAACCAACATGATCCAATGATGTGGGATAAACCATTGACTATTTTCAATTTTCAGTAAGTATAAATGTGTATGAACACATGTTTGTGCTGATATGTGTTTGCATGTATATGTATGTGTGCATATATATGTGTGTATATGTCTATCTATATCTACATATAGATTAGACAAAGACAGAGATGGAAATGTGTGTATATATATATATATAATATGTATGTAAAGAATAAAAATATATATATGTATATATATTATATATATAAATTTGTATTATGATTACATGTATCTCACTTGACTATCCATTATTATGGTTCTGATACTAACATTTAAATATGATTTATTATTGCTATTCCTATTATTGCTGAATGTCTGAAATAAGGGTACCGAGAGGCCAGATTTTACAGACTGTGGATAAAATGACAGGAAAGCAATTCTGTTATACTGTACATTATGCCTCCTTAAAAGTTTATTGAGGGTAAGGGAGACTTCTTTCCTTTTAGCAATTAGAATATTCAGGATATAGCTGGGCTTGGACCAAGTGCTTTACTGAGATTTCTTGATATGAAAAGCAGGCAGTATGATAGAATAAAAGAACCACAGATAAGGAAGCAGAAGACCTGATTTCCAGGCCTGTACTTATTTCTAAGATACTATCCAAATAGGACATATCATTAACCATAATCATTAACTAATACCATTAATGGAATATTCCTGGCCTTATGCTGGGACACTTGGTATAATCTCCAAAAAACAAGTTCTTTGAATCCAACCATTCTGGAGAGCAATCAGGAATTTTGCCCCCAAAGTTATCAAACTGTGCATACCCTTTGATCCAGCAGTGCTACTACTGGGCTTATACCCCAAAGAGATACTAAAGAAGGGAAAGGGACCTGTATGTGCCAAAATGTTTGTGGTAGCCCTGTTTGTAGTGGCCAGAAACTGGAAAATGAATGGACGTCCATCAATTGGAGAATGGCTGAATAAGTTATGGTATATGAATGTTATGGAATATTATTGTTCTGTAAGAAATGACCAGCAGGATGATTTCAGAAAGGCCTGGAGAGACTTACATGAACTGATGCTGAGTGAAATGAGAAGAACCAAAAGATCATTATATCCTTTAACAACAATACTGTATGAGGATATATTCTGATGGAAGTGGATTTCTTCGACAAAGAGAAGATCTAACTAAGTTCCAATTGATCAATGATGGACAGAAGCGGCTACACCCAGAGAAGGAACACTGGGAAATGAGTGTAAACTGTTTGCATTTTGGTTTTTCTTCCTGGGTTATTTTTACCTTCTGAATCCAATTCTTCTTGTGCAACAAGAGAACTGTTCAATTCTGCACACATATATTGTATCTGGAATATACTATAACATATAGGGAGGAAGTGGAGGGAGGAAAGGGAAAAATTGGAACAGAAGCAAGTTACAAGGGATAATGTTGTAAAAAATTACTCATGCATATGTACTGTCAATAAAAAAGTTATAATTATTTTTTCAAAAAAGAAAACAAGTTCTTATTATATGTCAGGGATTGTACTAGATGCTGGGGATCTAAAGACAAAAAAAATGAAATTTCATATATATAAAAGTACATAATAGGGATTATGAAAATAAGTAATGGGAAAGAGGTGTTTGCTGACAGTTCTGGGGCAATGGTAAGAAAACACTTTTTGTTCTAGTTGGTACTTAGAGAGGTTCTGATATTTCTCATTAAAGCCATTGGTTTTACAACAAATTCATTTTATTTAAATTCAGGTGTTCTTATTCTGAGTCCATTGTTTCATATGCAGACTTTGTCATATATAACTTGTGCTACTTAGTTCACTTAATTGAACAATGGAAATAAGTTTTCAGAAGGTGGAGGTGAGTGGGAAAAAAACATTTCAGTGTTGGCAGCTTATTGTGCCAGCATCCCTTTCTTTTTTATCTTTTTAATGTTTATTAATTAATTAATTTATTTTTATATCTTTTTATTGACAGAACATATGCATGGGTAATTTTCAACACTGACCCTTGCAAAGTCTTCTCTCCAGCTTTAACTTTCCTTCTCTCCACCCCCTCCCCTAGATGGCAGGCAGTCTCATACATTTTAAACACGTTAAAGTCTATCTTAAAAACAATATATATGTACATATTCATACAGTTCTCTTGAGCCAGCATCCCTTTCATACAAGATTGATGATTTGATTACCCTGTGTTTTTAAGAAAATTTTATTTTTAATATTCTTTGAATCATGATGGGACAGAAAAAAATTAGAGCAAAAGGGAAAAAACATGGGAGAGATGAAAAAAAACAAACAAACAGAAAAAAGAAGTGAACATAACATGTGTTGATTTACATTCAATCTCCATAGTTCTTTTTCTGGATATAGATGGTATTTTCTGTCCAAAATCTATTGAGATCGCTTTATGTCACTGAATCACTGAGAAGAACCAAGCCTTTCATAGTTGATCATAGCACATTCTTGTTGTTATTGTGTAAAATGCATTCCTGATTCTGCTTGTTTCTCTAAGCATCACTTCATGTAAATCTTTCCAGGCCTTTCTAGAATCAGCTTGTTCATCATTTTTTATAGAACAATAATATTTCATTGTGTTCATGTACCACAATTTGTTCAGTCCTTCTTTCCTCAATCGATGGACATCTACTCATTTTCCAAATCTTTACTACCACAGTTATGTGCATGTGGGTTCTTTCCCTCCTTTGTGATTTTCTTGGGATGCAGACCCAATAATGGCTCTGTTGGGTCAAAGAGTATGCACAGTTTTATAGCCCTTTGGGTATAGTTCCAGATTGCTCCACCAACATGTATTAGTGTCCCAGTTTTCCCATAACCTTCCAATATTTATTATTCTGTTTTCCTGTCATTTTAGTCAATCTGAGAGATGTAAAAAGGTATCTCAGAGCTGTTTAAATTTGCATTTCTCCAATCAATAGTGATTTAGAGCATTTTTTCATATAACTATAGATGGCTTTAATTTTGTCATCTGAAAATTGTCTGTTCATATCCTTTGTTTATCAATTGGAGAATGACTTGTATTTTTATAAATTTTACACAGTTCTTTATATATTTTAGAAACACGATCTTTATCAGAAACATTGACTTTAAATATTTTCCCCAGCTTTATACTTCCTTTTTATTCTTGTTTCTGTTGGTTTTGTTTGTGCAAAAAGTTTTTAGTTTAATATAATCAAAGTTGTCCATTTTGTCTTTCATAATGTTCTCTAAATTCTTTGGACATAAATTCCTTCTTTGGTCATAAATTCCTCCCTTTTTCATAGATCTGATGGGTAAATTATCCCTTTTTCCCCTAATTTGTTTTTGGCATCATCCTTTATGTCTAGATCAGGTACTTATTTTGACCTTATTTTGGCATGGGATATGAAATGTAGGTCTATGCTGAGTTTCTGACATAATATTTTCCAGTTTTCCCAGCAATTTTTTTCAAATACTGAAGTCTTATTCTAGAAGCTGGATTTTGGAGGTTTATCAAATACTTGATTACTATAGGCCTTGATTATTGTGTCATGTGTATTTAACCTATTCAGCTGATCCACAACTCTATTTCTATTTGGTCTACTAGGACCAAATGGTTTTGATGATTGCTGATTCATAATGTAGTTTTATGTTTGGTACTGCTAAGCCACATCATTGATAATTTTTTTTTCATTAAATCCCTTGATACTTATGATCTTTTGTTCTTCCAGATAAAATTTGTTATTTTTTTTTCTAATTCTATAAAATAATTTTTTGGCAGTTTCATTGGGATCACATCGAACAAGCAGGCCAATTTAGGCAGAATTGTCTTTTTTATTATATTAGTTCGACTTACCCATGAGCAATTGGCATTTTTCTGATTGTTTAAATCTGACTGTATTTGTGTGAGAAGTATTTTGTAATTGTGTTCATATAGTTCCTGGGTTGGTCTTGGCACCCAAATATTTTATTTTGTCTACAAGTATTCTATCTCTTGCTAATGGGCTTTGTCAGTAATATGTAGAAATACTGATGCTTTCTGTAGGTTTATTTTATATCTTGCAATTTTGCTACAGCTGTGAATTTCTTTGGGTGTGTTTTTGAATGATTTTCTAGGTCTCTAAATATGTTATCAGTTCATCTGCAAAGAGTGATAGTTTTATGTCCTCGTTGCCTATTCTAATTTGTTTTATTTCTTTTTTCTTTTCTTATTGTTAAAGCCAACATTTCTAGTACAATGTTGAATAACAGTGGTGATAATGGGCATCCTTGTTTCACCCCTGATCTTATTGAGAAGGCATCCAACTTCTCTACATTACAAATGATGCTTGCTGTTTATTTTAGAGATTAATTTAGAGATTATATTTAGAGATACTATATATTATTTTAAAGAAAGCTCCCTTTATCCCTATGCTCTCTAATGTTTATAATAGGAATGGGTGTGATTAGCCTGTTTTGATTAACTATTTAACTAAACTAGCTACTTAACTAATTTAAATTAACTTAAATCGTGAAGCAGTATTATTTGACTCTTAGAGGTCATCTAATCCAATATCCTCATTTTTTTTTCCTGATACAATTGGGGTTAAGTGACTTGCCTAGGGTCACACAATCAGGAAGTGTTAAGAATTTGAGGCAGAATTTGAACTCCTCCTGACTTCAGGGCTGATGCTCTATCTACTATACAAACTAGCTGCCCGCAATATCTTTATTTTAAGGAAGAGAAACATTTGGGCTAGCTAGCGCAAGTGGTCAAACCAAGTCATTGTGCTACTGTATTTGTTAAAAATTAAAAACAAATTAATTATAATTAAAATTGTAAATTAAATTAAATGTAAATTAGATTAAATAAAAGAATACAAATAATAAACAGTGTTTTCTGCCTCCTAGTACATTAGAATGTAGTTTAGGCAAACTTACTTTCTCTAAGAAATCTCTCCTAGTGGTTATTTTGGCCTCTAGGACTATGAAAATACAGGATATTATAAGATTATTGGGACTTGTTCTTCGTCTTTGTCAGTTAGTTCCCATGTATTTATCTCCAGTCTCTGACTAGACCGTGAGCAACAAGACAGCAAGGTACAAGGCTTATGCTTCTCCATCTCCCCCAAGGCCTAGCACAAGTGTGTGTGACCCCTTTTGGGCTCCACAAGAACAAGTTTGCACACAGCAATTTCTCCATTTTGGGTGCCTTCTCTTCAATTGTGAGTATTCTCTTCTTACCTGTACTTTCATCCAGGGGGAAGGGGGGAGGTAGGGGAGAGTAGGCTTGTAGAGTAACCTGATGGAAAACTTTTTAAGGAGCTAGATGAGATCTCTTGGAGTTGAAAATCACAAGGAAACAGCTGAGGTCCAATGGGACTCAAAGACGCTGTGAGTTGGCAAATGATATGTGTACCTTTTGTATGTGTACAATGAATTACTTATAGGAAGCCAAAGGTAAGGTTTGAATGGATAAGGAGGTACTATAAAGCTGGTTAACCAGATTAGCAAATACAATGTCTGAAGGTCAAAGATGTGATGTGAATGTCATAGGTTATTTAATCCAGTGGTATCAAACATTTGACCTGTAATACTCCCAATACCTTGAGCCATATTAAACTATAATTGAAATATAATTAACAAAAAGTAAAAAATATAATAAAATATAGATAATATTCCATTTTAGAATCAAGTTAATATTGACCACTAGGGATCCTTATTCATTTCTTTATTTCTGTTTAAGTTTATACACTGCTGTAGCACAGTCTAGACTTCCCTGGGACAAATGATAATTTAGCCTTTCTTGAGTATTTCAAGTCAGATCCTCACTCGCTCCTAGAACAACATAAACCACTTTTGAATGGTTCTAATTGCCAGGAAATTTTTTCTGAGAAGGAGCCTCCATCCTTCCTCTAAATGCTATTCCTTAACCTCTTCCAAAGCAGATGTAGTCCCCAAGTAATCATTAAGATCCAGGGAGAAGGCAGAATGAGTAGTCTAAAGAAAATATCCAAGCATAAAAAGATCAAGGGTTTGATGAAAGAGGGTTTGAATGTGCTCCTTTTATAATGTGTCATGCTTATTAAGCTGAACATACCTATGGGGTTTTAGGTAGGGATGTGCACTATTTAATCACCACCACCCATCCCCTATTCTTCCACATGAATGGCAGCTGTGAAAAGACAACTCTTGCTCAGCTCCATTGCCTCCTGACCAGGAAACAGCTGTGTCTTGATGATGGCAAACAGACAACAAAGTAAAAGAAAAAAGGAATGAAAATCTCCGCAGTAATGGTGGCTGGGAGGACAAAGGGAAAGATAGGAGACAAGTAGAAGGAGAGTATTAAGGCATGGTCTGCTCTTTCCTTGGATAAATCCTGGGATTCCCCCTCTCCCTTTATCTTCCCCCTCCACCCTCACCTTTACATCTTCCCTTCCCCGAATCATAATCCTCATAGTGTAGGAGATTACCAAGTATCAGAAAAGATAAACTTGCCAAGGATTTGTAACACAATCTACTTCAAACTCCTCACTTTAGAGAAGAAGAAACTTGGGATCCAGAGAGGGTGAGCTATTTGCCTAAAGTCATAAATAGTGATGACAATAATGCTAAAGTCTCATTTCTACTTAAAATATACAAAGTGCTTTTTCACAACAATCTAAGTCCCCTTCCAGTTCTAACTATACAATTCCAGAATTTTAAAAGTTAAATTGAACAGGTGTTCTTATCACTATTTTACAGATGAAGAAATTGAGTTTAATTTTCTTGCCTATGTTCCCACAACTAGTAAATAGCAGCTGTAAGTTCTTACTGAGGTTTTCTGACATTAATAACAGTTCTTTCTTTGCAATCCTCTCTCTAGCTGGTTTCCTACCATCTTTGTGACTGACTTTTCCTGGTACCTTCGTTCCCAAGGAAGATCGATTTCCTGCCTTTAAATTTTTATCACCTCTAGAATGAATCCCCTATACCCACTACTGGATCTCCCAGATGCTGACCATTTGCCTGTTTGGATTGCCGATTGACAGTTTGCTTCTTGGACCCCACCAATTACCCAGTTACCTCATCCCCAATGCATGGAATCCTTGGATAACAGACCCATTTTGGACTTTTGGCAAATGATACACATCATTCCCATCTTTTCCTCCCCGGACTTTGGGATTTGATTTGGACTTTTGGCAAACACCTTTCTTTCTTCTATAATTCCCCTGCACCCCCATTCAATACCACCACCCCCATTTCCACCCTTAAACTTACCCTCTGAGGACTCTCTCCAGTCCAAGACCTTCTTTCCTCTTTATGTCACTGAATACCTTTTTCTCATGTAGTCAGACTCTGGCTCCCAGATTCTGCCGCCTAGGCTTCAATCAACCCTACAGATCTACTTGGACTACTGGTCACCACCCCATGTGTTCTGTTGTTGCTTATGCCAAGGTTCTGATTTTTGTTATATGATCTATGAGGCAAAATGTCAATCTCATTTTCTGATATTACACCATTACAGCCTAATTCAAGGCTTAAATGCTATTTTGCCTCCAAGGCCTCAGTGACTCCCCATTAAAAATTAAAATATCCCAGGGAGGATTTGCACCTAATAATAATAGTTTGAATTTCTATTATAGTTTATAGATTTTCAAAATGCTTCATCGAAGTGAGGAAAAGTATGTTTCTTTTTTTTTTCTTTTGTACTTAAAAAAAGTGGATTATTTATTTTGAACATCCTTTTTTAAAATTTGAGTTCCAGGGCAACTAGATGACTTAGTGGATAGATCATTGGCTTTGGAGTTAAGAGTTCAAATCCAGTCTCATATGCTTAACAATTAGTAGCTATGTGACCCTAGGCATATCATTTAACCCCAATTGTCTTATCCCCCCAAAAAATGAATTCCAAATTTTTTCCCTCCCAACTCACCCACATCAATTCAGAAGGCAAACAAAATATCACTTATACAAGTGAAATCATGCAAAACATATTGAAACTATGTTTCTAATGAATTTATTTACTTTTATATAAACATTTGCTTTATCTTTTAAGCTGACAATTGTGGTCATCTTGGTTAACTGCAGGCATTTATTAATTGGTGTGTATTCACTAGGAATGAAGGGAGGAAACTGAAAATGGGTTCGTGGAAGAAAGAAGAGAGATTTTGAAGCTGTGTATTTTTTATTTTTTGTCAGCAAGATATCTCTCTTAGAAGGGATTAAGCAGAAATATTGGCTAAGGAGAAAATTACAAATAAAAGGAGTGCCTTGGCTCATAAAGTTACATTAAAAAGTGATTGACATTTCTACCCACAAACATAATACTAAATATATAAGCTGTTCAATTGTTTCATAGTGTCTGACTCTTCATGACATCATTTGGAATTTTCTTGACAGTGATACAGTTTGACATTTCTTTCTCCAGGTCATTTTATAGGTGAGGAAACTGAGGCAGACAGATGAAGTGACTTATTTCTGATCACACAGCTAGAAATATCTGAGGCCAGATTTAAGCTCAACTCTTCCTGAATCTATCCCCTATTCATTGTGCCACTTAAAGTAAGATAGATTAAGTTTTTTTAAATACCTTGAAGCTCAGTATTATGTTATTCTCTGGTCCTTTCCATTAATTCTTCTTTCTCTCTAGGAAAGAGGGGGGATGTCTAAAGACAGATCCTCAGTTTCTAGTCTGTAAAATATCTGAGATACATTTTCCTCATGAGCACCACCCTTTGTAAAGTAGGACCCACCCTCGAATCTATCATTTTTCATCTATTTGTCTATCTATCTCTGTCTTGCTGTCTTTCTAGCTATCTAATCTGTCTGTCTGCCTTATCTATCTGCCTTTCTATCTATTTACTTATCTATCATCTATATAGTCTATTTGTCTGTCTATCATCTATCTAATTTATTTACCTATCTTGAACTATCTATATATATCTATCATCTAATCTATCTCTCTATGTATTTATTTATCTATCATCTATATAGTCTATTTGTCTATCTATCATCTATCTAATTTATTTACCTATCTTGAACTATCTATATATCAATCATCTAATCTATCTATATTAATCTATCTCTATTTCTTATCTATCTATCTTTCTATTTTTATCTCTTTATCTTTCTATTTCTATCTTACTATCTATTCTGTCCATCTGCTGTTTGCTCATCCATCTCTCTTCTTGTCTATCTTTCTTTCTTTCTTTCTTTCTATCTATCTATTTGTCTGTCTTCTTGTCTCTCTATCCATCCATCCTTCCATCTGTCTATCACCTAACACCTATCTAATCTATCATCTAGCGAAGCTATTTATCTATCATCTATTATCTATCTATCTCAATCTCTCTGTCTCTCTCCTCTTTATATATATTCTAAACCCTGAAAATAAGTTCTGTGTCCATACTGTGTCATATTCTTCCCTATCCTATAATACCAAACACTAGAATTAAAGTAACTGGACCAGGGACTTAAGCAGTTATAACACAATTCACTGGAGGAACTTAATACTGAGTTAGAATTTGGCCAAATTCCCTACTGGTGTATTTTCCTAATTCAATTTCTTTCAGAGACAGTTAAGTACTCTACTACCCTGACTCCCAAGGTAGAAACTAAACAGATCTTTATTACTGAAGGTTATCTTTTATTAATTGCTGTAGTGTGTCCAGAATAAGCTATCTCGTGTGGTGGTACTATTATCATGTTTCTTGTAGAATGCCTCTAGGTCTGAGATATGGTCTCTTCAGGTATTTTGAAATCTGGGAGCTCCTTTGTGTTTCTTGAGTCTCCTTTGCAAATGTATGGAAATTGCTCTTGTTGGGATGGCTCTGGCTAGCTGTAACTAGTCTTACATGTTATTACTTCAATTTAATTAAAATTCACAGAGTCTCAGAATGTTAATATTACACAGAATCTTAGAACACATAATGTTGATATTAAAAGTGTATGAATCTTTGTAGCCCTATTTGGAATTTTCTTGTCAAAGATATTGGAATAATTTGCCATTTCCTTCTCAAGCTCATTTGATAAATGAGCAAATTGAGGCAAACAGAATTAAATTATTTGTCCAGAATCTAATGACTACAAAATGTCTGAGACTGGATTTGAACTCAGAAAGATCAAGATTTCCTAACTCCATGACAGTGCTCTACTTATGTAGCAGCCCAGAGGAGATTAAAGATGATCAACTCTAACCCCCTTTTTAAGAGGTAGTTTTGTAGACTGGATAATATGTGGGACTTGGCCCTAAGAATGCCAACGTTCAAATCTAGTCTCTGATGCTTGTGAAACGAGGAGCAAAGCATCCTACCTTTCTGTAACTCAGTTTCCTTATTTGTAAAATGGGGATTCCTGCACCAAATGCCTCACCAGGTTTTAGGGAGCAAAATAGATAACTTATGCAAAAAACTTTTTAACCTCCTTGAGGTCAATTTATATATATATATATATATATATCTAGCACCCAGAACCATATACTGTAGTTAGCAGATATTTAATAAATTCTACTTGAATTAAATCTCTTACTTTTTTGTGTACATGGGACATATCCTTTATATTAGATGGTAAGCCCTTCATAAGCTAAGAATTTTTTCCATTTTTTTCTACCCCTACTCTCTGATTGCATCCAGCTTAATTGGCAGATATCTAGTAAATGTCTGTTGAATCGTAAAAAGAAAAAAAAAAATTAACCAGTCCTTTCTACTTCCAGTTCTGTCTTAAAGAAGGACTTGGGATATATTTCATCCTTGCTGAGCTCTTGTTTCTCTCTGTGGCTGAACATTCCTTTCTAAGTTTTGATTAAAACATTTAAAAGTTATCAAATACATACTTTATCCAGATTTGTCACTTTTATAACTTGGCAGTGACAGTAATTGATAAACACTTGTAAAGAGATGGGAGAGTTTGTTCTCACTGTGGTGAATGGGGCCCTGAATTCTCACAAACCCTAATGTACTTACAGGAGAAATTTGATTGTGATTAAAACATCTTTTGAAGATAGATGTTGCTATATATTGTTGTGAAGTCATTATCTTATTAAATTTCTTTCTCAACTTTTCAAAGCAAGTCTGGGTAGAAACCTTTGCTTAGAGGCTATTATTTACTGTACAGCACCCCCAAACACTAGAAATTAGCCTTGAAATTTATGGATTGGATCATCTCCTTTAGACATCTCTAAGAGCTGAGATTCTTAAAATAATATGAATGGACTCATTTTATATTTTAACTTTCATTTCTATGAACTGGGTTTATATTAACAGGCATGGACAGTACTCTCTGAAAGATGTATCTTTCTAATTTTGCCAATTAAAAAACTACAGATTTACTAGTTATACACTGAATTAAATAAAAGTAAATACCACTGAAAGAAATAGTAAAATCAGAATGAGGAATAGGTTTAGGACATATGATCAGTTTGGCTTTGGACAGGTTGAATTTGAGTTATCAATGAGACATGTACAATAGATAGAGGTATCCTATAAACAAATGGAGATGCAAAGTAGAGCTCAGGAACATAAATGTAAAATTAGAAGTTACCTAGATAAAAAGGCAGTAATTGATGTCAAATGATATTTCTAAAAGAGAATAAGTTTATGATAGATCTTTGGGCATGACTTAAAGATGCAAGAAAATTATGAAAAGAAAGTTAAACAATTAGAAAAATAGAAAATTTTAAGGAAGAAAATAACTTCTTGAAAACTAGAAAAGAGCAAGGGGAATCAAATAACATAAGATACCAAGATATAATAAAACTAAAAAAAGAGAGAGAAAGAGAATCTGAAACACTTCATTACAAAGAAAACTAACCAGAAGAAAAAATCAGAGAGATATAAGAGGTGTCAGACTACCTGAAAGTTATAATTTTAAAAAATCTGGATACATTATTACAAGAAATTACTAAGGAAATTACCTTGAAGTTGTAGAACAAGATAAAGTAAAAATAGAAAGAATCCACCAATTGCCATGTGAAAGAGATCCCAGGGAGAAAACTTATAGGAATGTCATAGTCAAGGAAATTTATTAAAGGATACATTATAAAAAGAAAATAATCTGGGATAACAAGTTGACCAACATGAACCTGTCATGTTATTTCATTTAGGGCTATGATTGAATTGTCATATTACTTCTCTGCCAATTCTAATCTTGATTGGTCTTAAAAAAAAAAAAAAAAACTTTCCTTTCACCAAAATCTTTTTATGGCCTGTTTACTATAGTGTATACTGTAGCCTAGATTCTTCTTACTCAATTCAATTTATGTGGCTGCCTCTGTGCTAGAAGATAGAGATACAAAGGCAGAAAAAAACACTCTGTCCTCTAGGAACTTATATTCTATTGGACAAGAGAGACAGAATATAAACAAACCAAGGATCATTTAAGGAAGCAGATCACAATAACAACTAAACGGAACTGAAAAGCTTCCTGCAGGATGTCATACCTAAACTGAGCCTTGAAGGAAGATCATTTTTCTGTCCCTTTTGGTCACTCCCCTCTAACAGAGTAAAGATTTTAGATTAGGTTTTATCCTTGAAATATTATGGAAAAAACCTCCTTTTTATTAATTATCTTGTGTTTCTGAATGTTATTTTTTAAATAGATTTTTTATTTTCAAAATATATGCAAAGATAGTTTTCAACATTCATTCTTGCAAAACCTTGTGTTACAAATTTTCTTCCCTCCTTTCCTCCCACCACTAGACAGAAAGTAATCCAATATATGTTAAATATGGGCAATTAATTCTTCTATACATGATTTCCATTTATCATGCAAAAAAAATGTGAAAGAAAAAAAATAGCGAACACCAACCAAAAAACAAAAAAATAAAGTGAAAATACTATGTTGTGATTCACATTCAGTCCCCAAAGTCTTTTCTCTGCATGCAGATGGCCCTCTACATCACAAATCTATTGGAATTGGCCTAAATCACCTCATATTCATCAGAATTGATCATTGCATACACTTTTTGTTGCTGTGTACATTGTTCTCTTAGTTCTACTTATTTCACTCAGAGTCAGTTCAGTCTCTCCAGTCCTTTCTGCAATCATCCTGCTGATCGTTTCTTAAATGGTCTTATAATTGGAGAATGTAACTCCTAGCTGATAATCCTTGCCTACCTAATTTCGGCAGCTCCTTTGAGGTATTCACTGGAGAAATACATGCCTTGTTTCTCTCCCCTAAAAAGGACCTCTTCTACTTGCTTTCTTAATGGACAATTCAATGAAAGTTGATTAGCAATTTGTTTCTTTGACTTGAGGGGCAGCTAGATGGTACAGAGGATAGATTTTGGATCTGTTAAATCTGGTCTCAGACTCTTACTAGCTGTGTGATCCTGAATAAGTCAGTTAGCCTTATCCGTCTCAGTTTCCTCATTTGTCATTAAGTTGGAAAAGGAAATGGAAAACCACTTCAGTATCTTAGCAGAATCACTGAATCTTAGTCATAAGTAGACTCAGAGAGCATCTAGAATATGAATTACCTCTGCAACATCCACAAGTTATAATCTACCTTTTCTTTGAAAACCTCCCATGAATGGATAAGTGACTCTCTTCCAAGGCAAAATTCTATTTATAATATAAACAGTTGTTCCTTTTTAAAGAAGAAAATTGACATTTAAAGAAAATGGAGCAAAGGAAAACAATTCAAAACAAAAGATGTGCATGTAGTAGGAGAGGATTGAGACTAAGTAATGTATAGTTTTCTCAAATAAATAAGGAACAAGGAGTCACATAGAGTTGTGAGTTTGAAGAACCAACCCAAGTCTTCAGGTCTGTGAAACATACACTCTTAAAAGACAACACATTCAATTTTATCTAGCTCTTTTGGAATATAAACTCAGAACTTTCCTTGATTTGGATTAAGGATATTTTTGTGTGAATATATCATTATTATAACAAGGGATTCATATGAAGGATACATTATAAAAGATAATCTAGAATAACAAGTTGAATGTTACCATGTTGTGTTGTATGTGTACTCCTGACTTGGTTCTTCCACTATCTACTAACCTGTAAGTGAAGTGTCATATATTGGTAGCTATTTAATAAATGTCTGTTATATGGATTGTATTTAATAAGGTCAAATTGAATTGAATTATAATGAATAAATGTAAAATCTCACAGTTGGGTTAAAAATGAAATTCACAAATACAAGATGGGGAACACATGGTTAGATGTCAGTTGCTATGAAAAAAAGGTCCTAGAAGAAATTAGTTTCTGATCATATCTTATACCACAAATGAGAATAAGCTCAAAATGGAAATGGAACCTTATTATGAAAGATTATATCATAAAAAATAGAAAAGGACCACATCAGTTTCCTTTCAGAAAACTAAATGAGCAATAGAGATGAGGGCAAAATATAAAAAAAAAATTGTAATTACATGACACCAAAAGCTTTTTGAACAAACTAAATCAATGGAAGTTTTTAATTGATCAAAAGTGTTTTCATCAAATATCTCTAATAAAAGTCATATTCAATATGTATAGAGTAGTAACACAAATATAGAAGTCCAAAGTCCACTTCCCAGTGGAAATGAAGTCATTATGGACACATGTTGTCTTCAAGTACTGAACAGACTGTCATATGGAAAAGGGTAAAATTTGTTTTGCCTAGCATAAAATAAAGAACTGGGAGAAACAGATGACTTATAAAGAATACTATTTATATTTCATATCAAGAAAAAAAGAAAGAAAAACAAAAAATGTTAAATCTTGGGAAAGTGGGAATGGATTATCTTAGAACACCCTTCTTATTAGAGGTACTCAGTTTTCTCATTGGAACATTAAAATAACGCTGAAATATAAGAGCTACCATTTTACAAATTAAGTAATTAAGCCTTGGAGAGTTTAAGTTACTTGTTCATTTTCATACAGCTAATATAGATTAGAGTCAGGACTTAATTTTTCTTTCTGGTGCCAAAGCTAATGTTGCCCATAACTTATTTATAAATGTTTAGTAAACCAGGAAGCAAAGAAATGCCCTAGTTTTTGTGGTTTCAGGTACAGAATTTTTTCTGAGACATAAATAAATGGTCTCATATTTCCTATTTGTTGTACTTCAGTTATGTCCAACTCTTTGTGACCCTTTTTGAGATTTTCATGGTAAAGACATTGGAGTGATTTGCCATTTTCTTCTGCAGCTCATTTTACAAATGAGGAAATTGAGGCAAGTAGGGTTAAGTGACTTGCCCAGGGTCACACAGCTAGGCAGTGTCTGAGGCCAGATTTATACTTCTGACTCCAGCACTATATCCACTGTACTACTCACCTGCCCATTTACAACATACTTTTATAATACCCCGTGAGGGATATAATATAAGCAGTATTTTTCCCATTTCACCTCATTTTTGAAATTTAAAATTTACAGGTCATTTTACAGATTAAAAAATTGATATAGAGAAGCCAAATATTTTGCCCATTGTCATAACTAGGAAGTAGAAACATTAGGATTCCAAAGTAGATCTTTTAACACACAATTCAGTGTTCTTTCCACTCTACCAGGCTATCCCTCAATCTACATTATCAAGGTACCATTAACAGAGATAAATAGGAAGCAAGAGATATATAACCTTCAATGACAAGTCTATTCTGGGGTTGCTTTCATTTCTAACTTGAGATAAAGTTCCAAACAAGTCATCCTGGCTGGTTTGATGGTTTTCAGGCTGTTGGGATTCCTTAGAAATCTCCCCACCTGAAGCAGAGTCATTCTGCCAGTCTGACTGTTTGGCAGTGGTGTTGATGGCTGACATGGGGCTCTGAGACAGTGCTAACAATACCCTGGCCCCTGCATCAGAGCAGCACTGGTTGACAGGCCTGAGAATGATACCTCTGACAGATCAAATGACCTTCCCTCCCCCTAGGTCTCAGACTGCTGCACAAACAGAAAAACAAACTCTCCAGAGATCTTCTCTTCCTTATAAATTACTGATGCCTTTCTTTGAATTCAACTGAGTCGGAGATACAGAAAATAGCTAGCTTGGGGTTTTAAAGCCTAATAATAAAAACTGGAACTTGTCTAACTCTTTAAGATTTACAAAGCCCCTTCCTCACAGTATCCTTGAGAGGGTAATGACAACAAATTCTAGCATACCCATTTTACAAATCAGGAAACCCGGGCAGAGAGGGTAAACTAGCTACATCACATAGCTAAGGAATGTTGGGGATGAGATGCAAAAACAATTCTTTAGACTCAAAAGCTAGCATTTTTAAAAATCGTGACACTGCCCTGCTATGATTCTGAGGTGTAACTTGTTTCTCTTCAAAACTCGTAATGAGTTTAATTTTGCCACCAAATGTCCTATCTCCTAACACATGCGGGAATTATTTTTATGTCTCCTTCAAATTAATTTTAATTCAACAAGCACGTATTAAGCGCCTATTGTATACTAGAAATTATACTAGACACTGAGGACACAGGGCACAGGGACAAAAAGGAAAATAGTTGCTTCTTTCAGAGAGCTTGCATCCTAATGAATTATATCAGGAATGAGTCTGCTAGGATCTGAAAATGATCATATTTCTGATGCTTACTTTTCTTTTCCAAGGTTAGCAGAGTAGATTCTGCTGCTCAATATCAGAAGAATGGTCTCAATAAATAGATTTTGTTCATTTTTAGATCTGACAGAAGCTTGAATTCCAGTTATAACCAAAGTGCGGTAATTGAATGTTTGTCTTGGGGCAATTAAGTGGTGCTGGGGATAGAGTTAAGGACTTGTATTCAGGAAGATCTAAGTTCCAATTCAGTATCAGACAATAGATGTATGACCTTGAAGCAATCATAATTTTACTATGTGCCTCAGTTTCTTCATTTGGAAAATTTAGTAATACCTATGTCCAAGAGTTGTTAAAAGGATACAATGAGATAAATATTAAAGTGTTATATAAAGTATTTATTATTAATTAGCTGCTGTTACATGTAATATTTGTCATGGGATCAGCTTTCAAAAAGCTTAATTAGGACTTAATTTGTATAAAGGACAAGTATATACATATCTAGTGTATAAAATAGAATGAGATCAGTGCTCAGTGGAGGTCCAGATAACATGTTCGATTTTCTCCTTATATTGGGAAATATAAGGCAAAAGAGATCACTTTCAGTTGGGTTGCCTGAAAAGTTGAATTTGGAAGAAGAATCATGAAGTAAGAAATTGAATTTGGAAGAAATATTTATGACATATGAAAAAATCAGAGTTGAATTTATAGAGAAAATTCATTCTTCAGGAGTCAAACTATAACCTTTTTTTTGGTTTGTTTTTGTGTGTTTCAAAATAGATGCCATTTCTAACACCTTTGAATAATTCTACCTATATGTATTCTGAAGACCAGGTTAAAACTGACATTTCTAGGAAGAAACATTCCAGTTCACACAAATATAGGATTATACATTTGGATCAATTCTACCTACATGTATTCTGAAGACCAGGTTAAAACTGACATTTCTAAAACCATCTGATATTGGTTAAGAAATAGACTAGTTGATCAATGGAATAGGTTAGATTCAAAGGACAAAACAGCCAATAACTTTAATAATATAGTGTTTGACAAACCCAAAGACGCCAGTTTCTGGGATAAGAATGCATTATTTGACAAAAATTGCTGGGAAAATTGGAAATCAGTATGGCAGAAACTAGGCATTGACCCACACTTAACACCGTACACCAAGATAAGGTCAAAATGGGTTCATGACCTAGGCATAAAGAATGAGATGATAAATAAATTGGAAGAGCATAGGATGGTTTACCTCACAGACCTGTGGAAGAGGGAGGAATTTATGACCAAAGAAGAACGAGAGATCACTATTGACCACAACATAGAAAATTTTGATTATATCAAATTGAAAAGTTTTTGTACAAACAAAACAAATGCAAACAAGATTAGAAGGGAAACAATAAACTGGGAAAACATTTTTACAATCAAAGGTTCTGAAAAAGGCCTTATTTCCAAAATATATAGAGAATTGACTCTAATCTATAAGAAATCAAGCCATTCTCCAATTGATAAATGGTCAAAGGATATGAACAGACAATTCTCAGACGAAATTGAAACTATTTATAGACATATGAAAATATGCTCCAAATCATTATTAATCAGAGAAATGCAAATTAAGACAACTCTGAGATACCACTACATACCTGTCAGATCGGCTAGAATGACAGAGAAAGATAATGGGGAATGTTGGAGGGGATGTGGGAAAACAGGGACACTGATACATTGTTGGTGGAATTGTGAACACATCCAGCCATTCTGGAGAGTAATTTGGAACTATGTTCAAAAAGTTATCAAGCTGTGCATACCCTTTGATCCAGCAGTGTTTCTACTGGGCTTATACCCCAAAGAGATACTAAAGAAAGGAAAGGGACCTGTATGTGCCAAAATGTTTGTAGTGACTAGAAGCTGGAAAATGAAAGGATGTCCATCAATTGGAGAATGATTGAGTAAATTGTGGTATATGAATGTTATGGAATATTATTGTTCTGTAAGGGATGACCAGCAGGATGAATACAGAGAGGCTTGGAGAGACTTACATGAACTGATGCTGAGTGAAATGAGCAGAACCAGAAGATCATTATGTACCTCAACAACGATACTGTTTGAGGATGTATTCTGATGGAAGTGGATCTCTTCGATAAAGAGAGTCTTAATTGATCAAAGATGGACAGAAGCAGCTACACCCAGAGAAAGAACACTGGGAAATGAATATAAACTGCTTGCATTTTTCTTTTTCTTTCCGGGTTATTGATACCTTCTGAATTCAATTCTCCCTGTGCAACAAGAAAACTGTTCGGTTCTGCACACATATATTGTATCTAGGATATACTGCAACCCATTCAACATGTAAAGGACTCTTGCCATCTGGGGGAAGGGGTGGAGGGAGGGAGGAGAAAAATTGGAACAGAAGTGAGTGCAAGGGATAATGCTGTAAAAAATTAACCTGGCATGGGTTCTGTCAATAAAAAGTTATTAAAAAATTTTAAAAAACCTGACATTTCTAGGAAGAAACATTCCAGTTCACACAAATATAGGATTATACATTTGGATCTCAAAGAGAGCTCAGAGGCCATCCATTATACTCCCTTATTTTAAAGATGAGGAAACTGAAAGCCAGAAAAGTTATGCTCAAGGCCAAGAATACCCCAAATCATGCAAACACATAGTGTTAGAGGTAGGTTTAAATCCACATCATTTGAATTCTAAAAATCCAGGACCATTTTCATCACATTGAATGTATTATTTCCTCTGCATGTAATATAGGCTTGAGGAAATATATAAATATATATGTATGATTGTGTGTGTATGTGTATACATATCTTTTTTTTAAATTTGGTTTTCACTCATTCTCTAGACCAATGTTCCTTTCCCAGAATCTAATCATTAAAAAAAAAAATTATTATAGCTTTTTATTGACAAAATATATGTATGGATAATTTTTCAATATTGACCTTAGCAAAAACTTCTGTTCCAACCTTTCCCCTCCTTCTCTCCATCCCCTCCCCTGGATGGCAGGTAGTCCCATACATGTTAGATATGTTAAAGTATATGTTAAATACAATATATGTATACATATTTATACAGTTGTCTTGCTACACAAGAAAAATCAGATTTAGAAAGAAGGTAAAAATAACCTGGGGAGAAAAACAAAAATGTAAGCAAACCATAACAGAAAGAGTGAAAATTCTATGTTGTGGTTCACACTCATTTCCTCATACACTTTTGCTGAGGATAGCTGGTTCTGTTCATTACTGATCAATTGGAACTGATTTAGATTCTCTCATTGTTGAAAATAGTCACTTCCATTAGAACTGATCCTCATATAGTATTGTTGTTGAAGTGTATAATGATCTCCTGGTTCTGCTCATTTCACTCAGCATCAGTTCATGTAAGTCTCTCCAAGCCTCTCTGTATTCATCCTGCTGGTCATTTCTTACAGAACAATAATATTCCATAATATTCATATACAACAATTTATCCAACCATTCTCCAATTGATCGGCATCCATTCAATTTCTAGTTTCTGGCCACTACAAAAAGGATTGCCACAAACATTTTTACACATACAGGTCCTTTTCCTTTCTTTAAGATCTCTTTGGGATATAAGTCCAGTAATAACACTGTTGGATCAAAGTTTGTTAATTTTTTGAGCATAGTTCCAAATACTCTCCAGAATGGCTGGATGTGTTCACAATTCCACCAACAATGTATTTGTGTCCCTGTTTTCCCACATCCCCTCCAACATTCCGCATTATCTTTTCCTGTCATTCTAGCCAATCTGACAGGTGTATAGTGATATCTCAGAGTTGTCTTAATTTGCATTTCTCTGATCAATAATGATTTGGAACACTTTTATATGAGTGGTAATAGTTTCCATTTCATCGTCTGAAAATTGTCTGTTCATATCCTTTGACCATTTACCAGTTGGAGAATGGTTAATTTCTTATAAATTTGAGTCAATGCTCTATATATTTTGGAAATGAGGCCTTTATCAGAACCTTTAACTCAGTATCTAATCTTAAAGTTTTATAATATTCAAGTATTTTTTTTATTTCTTTAAATGAAACATGAATGAAGAATGCCTTCTTATTCTTTCTTGCATGTACTTGGACCAGAACCTTTTGAATTGCCTCCCCTTCTTTCTAGAATTAGCCCTAGATAATGAGAGTGAACTAGATTTGCTCTGGAAAGTAAGGAAATAGAGGGCAAGTGAGTATAGAACAAAGGTATTTTCAGATTTCTGAAACATAGAAAGTAGTGCCAATTTGAAAGGAAAGCATGCCCTTTTTGAGTAATAGAGAAGAAATTGATAAACCTGAATAGAGTTAAAAACAGAAATTAAAATTAAGTGGTACTAGGAAAAAAGCTTACCATATCTTTCCCCCTCACCTAGAAGCTAATTGTTTGAGATTTAGGACTCTGGAGATAATGTACAAAACATAGCTTAACAATATTAGAGATGAGCATATTTTAGTTGTAATAAACAAACTTTGAGACATGGCCCATATATATATAAGGTTGTAGTTTTAGTCTCTGGGAAAAGGTGCAAATGAAGCAAAGAGAGTTGGTGACAAAGACAGAGAAGCAGAGGGAGACAGACAGAAGGAGAGAAAGGAAGAGAGAGAGAGAGAGAGAGAGAGAGAGAGAGAGAGAGGGAGGGAGGAAGGGGAAGGGAAAGGGGGAGAGAGGAAGCACAAACCCATGCTTCTATATGTTTGTAAAGAGAACTGGAAAACAACAACAACAACAACAACAACAAAAAAAAAACCTCAAACAAAACAAAACAACAACAACAAAAACTCTCTTGTTCTGCTAGATATTAATGTTCCCAGAGTAAGGAAGATGAAGTTGCAGTAATGTCAAACTCAAAAATGGGTCATTGATAGTCACATTTTGACTTAGAAAATTGTACATTAACATTATTTTTGTTGTATTTATATTTATTTTATTAAATTTTTCCCAATGACATTTTAATGTGGCTCATCACTTTTTGGTAGAAGCTTGTAAGGTCCAAATTTGATGCCTCTTCTTAAGGAAATAAAAAGTGACCAAGTCTCAGAGCCTTCATAGTATGGAAAACATTAATATAAAAATTAGATTAATCATGGAGTGAATATCCACACAAAGTGAATCATGTCTTCTCTTGAGGTATCATTGTCTTGAAGGAGGTATAGGGAAAATGTTACCATTCATATATTTTGGAATTTCAGTAATAATGTTTCCTATGTGGACATTAGATCCATTCACATAATAAAGAAATATTTCCTGAATATCTTATGGATAGTTTCATGGACATTAAGAACAATATGAAATACAAACATTAAAAATTCAAAAAAACAATAAATAAAATGAAAGTTGGAAAGTTCTCTAGACATAAAAAGTGATAAGAGTTCATTCTCTGGCTCCATCAGCTATCTATGATGTGAGTTTGGTTAAGTTATATTTCCATTGAATTTAAGCTTCTCATTGTTCCAATAAGAATAATACAACATATGCTACTTTCCTCATGGATTTAAGATGAATGTTTCAGGTTTATGTGAAGTGTTGATGGTAGTGGTGGTCCTTGATTCTAGATAAAGATGAAGCATCATGAGAGTGATGTCCTGACATATGTGAATTGAATTTAAGCCAGATGGAGCTGCACTAACTTGTCAGTCTCACTTCTCCCCTTACCCCTCTATTTCTTGTCTCTTTCCAGAATATACATCTATACTTCTTCCCCTCCCCCCCAGTACTTCTATGACAGTCCTTGATCCCCTTATTATTATTTCCCATCTTTGGATTTTACACCTTGACAATAAACTGCAAACATTCATTCCCAGAACAGAATAAAACACTCCAGATGTCATGTAACTAGAACAGTGCTAAATAATTATCAACTCTTCTTTGGGATATTGTTCCTGTTTTAATTCAATCTAAGATTTTATTAACTCCTTATGTATAGATAGATTTTATTTGTATCTAGCACAGTGCCTAGCATGTAACAGGTATTTGCTGCTTGTTTGATAGGTTCTATTACATTATAGTACCAAATATCTCTTTTGGTTTCCACATCACACTGTTGTTCACTCAAACTTCCAAAAGCTTTTCATGAACTGTTTTATTGCCATGTTTTGTTGAGCCTGTATTTGATATATTGATTTACTGAATGTATCTTTATTTTTATAATATGTAACCAAGCATATTATTTTACATTTAATTTTATCTTATTCAATTTGACCTGTTTCTAGCCTATCATACAGGTTTTTTTTAACTTTAGCTATTCCATTTAATATGTTAACTGTCACTCCAACCTTTCTGTTTTCAGCAAATTTCATAAGCTGCTATACATTCATTCATTTTAGAATTGAAGTTTTCTGGAGGAACTATTGATAGACTTGAAACCAGGAAAGTCTCTGCTTGAATCATTCCTTTGTCACTTAATACTTGTGTGGTCTTAAAGAAGATAAATTATTTAACTTCTCAGACTCAGTTTCCTCCTTTGTAAAATGGGAACCAATCAATATGCATTTATAATAATCTATTATTTAGCCAATGTTTTCATAGATTGTAGGTATAGGAAGAAAAAAGTGAAATATTCCCTTGTCTTATGTAGCTACAGGCTCACCTTTGGTCTGGATACCTGAAGCATTAATTTTACAGAATTGTTGTTAGTATTAAATCAGATAATTCATGTAATTTTAAACTTTCAATTATTACATAAATATTGATTATCATCACCACACATAGAAATGTTAATATAAGGAAAAAAGAAAATTCTTTGTGGTATTCCACTAATGACTTTGGGAGAAGATTGACATTTTGGTCATTCAACCAATTCTAAACTCCATCAACTGAATTATTTTCTAACCCGAATATTTCCATATTGTCTAAAATATTTATGGATATTACTTTTTGTATCTGAATAAAATCATACTAATTCTTTATTCATTTCCCTTTCTTTTGTTGTTCAGTAATTTTGGTCAGATCTTTCTGAGACCATTTGAGGTTTTCTGGGCAAAGATAATGTAGTAGCTAGCCATAAATGCTTTTTAAATAGTCATAAATAGTTCTCAAATACTCATAAATCATCACTTTGATGAGGTGTGAGAAAGTTGCAATTCCTGAGAAACCCTAAGGCTACTCAGCTTTGGCAGTGCCACAGACAATACCGACTGCCAAAGAACAGTCTTGTTGGTCAGTAAACCATAGAATTCAATAATGGGAGCTGCTCCACCCCTACCACTCCTCAATTGTACTTCTAAGTCATAATATTAGCATATCAACCTAATCTTTGTTTCTCTTTCCTATAAAATTATCTTGACTCTTTGCTGAATTCCCTTAGAACTTTAAACCCACTTCAATTATAACAAATCTTTGCCCCTTACCTTAGAGACAAATAATGTGTGAATTCACCATACCCGTGATATTTACCAAGGGACCCTAATATTATTGGGGATATCTTCTGCCTCAACATTGTTGGTGCCCAAATGTGGGGCCCCCCATTTTATATTCTCATTGTTAAGGTAAGCCCTTTTCGCCCCTATAGCTTGTGATATCCCAAACATCTAGGAAAGCTTCCCTGTGTTATCTGAGCTCTATGCTCTTCAAATTTTCCTTGACTAGAGACATCTGAACTTGAAATCTCTTGTCATTTCTCAGCAAAATTTCTTCTTGACTAAGGGACCTTTTGTCACCTTTTCACATTCCCTGGTACAGCAGAGGAAGGCCAGGCACTATAGAACTAGAAGTTCTAAGGCTTGTGGCAAAGATAGGACAATTCACCTCTATCCCTAAATTTACTGGAAAGGAATTGAAAGTAGACCCTTCTCTTCCCTGAACCCTCACCTCCTAAACCAGGAGTCTGACACCTCCCAGACCCTACCTCTCAATACCTCCTATGCAAGAAGTAGCCTTTGTCTCTCCCTTAGGATCCTGATTTATCCACCCCTTCTAAACTCTGTCCATTGAGAAAAGTAGCTTTCTTTTTTGTTATTGTTGTTTGTTGTTGTTAGCAGGCTCTCAGGGAGGGATAGTCAGAGTGCATGTGCCTTTTTAAATGTCAGATCTTTTCCAGATTAAAGAAAAATGTGGCTGTTATTCTGAGGACCCTATGAAATATACTGAGGACTTTAAAGTTATCTCCTTTCAATTTGATCTTACCTGGGGACATGGTAACATCATTATTTCTTCTTGCTGCAACGTGGAGGAGAAAAAGAGAATCTTGGATCTAGCCCAGAAGTTTGGAGATGATATGGCTGAGTCCTCTTCTGGTAGATACTCCCCAGAGGCTTTTGCTGTCCCAGTAGGGGATCCCTGGTGGGATTATTGAAAAGGAAGCAGTGACACACAGAGAATGGATAATTTTCTAATTTGCCTCACTGAAGGCATGAAGAAAGGAATTAAAAAGCAGGTTAATTATGAAAAATTTAAGGAAGTTAGACAAGGAGGAAAATGTGACTCTCTTTCAGAGGTGGCTTGTAAAGTCTCTAAAGAAATACACTAAGCTGGACCCCACTTCTCAAGAGGGACCATCGCTATCAGCATGCATTTTATTAGTCAGTCTGCTCCAGACATTTGGAGGAAGCTGCAGATTCTCAAACTCCCCAGACACAGCTGTTGGAAACAGCCTTTGGAGTTTTCAATAATAGGGGACAAGTTGCAGCAAAGGAGGAAAATTGCAGAATCAGGGGAATCAGAGAATAGATTCAAATTGTAGTTGCTGCCATATTTGGGAACCATGGGGTTTTGTGGCTCAGCTGCCATGGCCAGGGCCATTGCTCTCAGGAATGTCTTTGGAGGAAACCCCCAGACCCATGCCCTAAGTGCAACCAGGAAGGACACAGGAAGACAGACTGCCCATGGTGGGGTTGAGCCACATCTTCCCAGTGCCTTGTCCTCTGGTCTCCTCAGGACCAAGAGAGATGGTGCCTGGGGTTTGGCAGGCTCCCTCTTTACATCAAGATGCTGAACCCAGGGTCATTTTGGATGTAGTAGGTAAATCCGAGTATTATGCCACATTTTCCTTTAATTGTTCTGCCTCAGTTTTCCTGAATTGTTATACTTCAGTTCCTTGAATTGTTCTGCCTCAATCCCCCTGGTTGCAACTCCCCTTCCTGACCTTTAGAACTGATATAAATTAGGGCTGGGAGGCCTGACCATTACCATTCCACACAGCCATAAAATTGCAGATGGTTAATCTTAGATTGGGGGGAGGGGGCCATCTCAGACTGAGTGGCTCCTAGCCCTCCCAATTTATTAGGATATATGGTCCTTCCTTACCTCCAACTTTTCAGAACCAAATTTATGGTCCATTCCTGAAAGTTCTCACTCACCAGTGCTCTCTGCCTTCTGCCTTTGTTTCCCTTGTCACTGAAGTCCTTTAAGAATCCCTGGAATTTTTCACTCATTGTTGGATGCTTTGAGACATGAGTCCAATCCAGTCCTGGGGGCAATATGGATCCTGTTTTGCCCCAAGCACAATCTCTCCCTCTAAAATAAAATATTAAAAACTTTCTAATTTCTATCTTGCCTCAGTTTCTCCAGCATTACATTTGGAAGCCCCAGCGAGATATGAGATCTGAGAGCAGAATTAGAGATTAGAGACCTTCAGGTTTCTTCCTGGAGTCTTGGGGTGACTGAGGTCTGGGGTCTTTGTTTGGGGGGGCTGGCCCTCTGGATTATTCCAGAGTTTCCACTAGGAGAACAGTTTTCATCCAGGGTAAAGCTTATTGCTTCACCTGGCCATAGGAGAGTCTGTTTTAAAATCCCTGCAGGGTAAGTAGTTTTCTGTCTGTTGACAGATCCCCAGAAGATAGGTTGACAAACCAGTAGTCTGGGAGGTACTCAGTGGGATGCCACTGGGGTGCCATCTGTTCTGGGTATCTATTAAGACACATGTCTGGTCTGAATATGTCTTTGGATAATAAATCTGGTTGTCTTTTAAGCACTATTTGGGTCTGGGAGCCTCTGGGCACAAATTTCGATTCTGGGTATTTTTTATATGTTAAATGTCCTTCTGTGTGATCAGTCTGTCTGTTTTGTTGATTTAAAAAGCTTTGTTAAGTTTTAAGAACAATGATTAAGAAATTTGTCAATTGGTCATTTCATAAGTTTTTTTTTTTTTTTTTTTTTTTTTTTTTTGTTCCCTTGAAAGTGTTTCTGCTATGGACAATATATGTTGGGTTATGTATGGGATGTCCAGCCTTAGTGATGATGACCTGTATTTATTTTGTTAAGTTCATTTATCTTCTCATTTATCTTCAGTTTCAACTCCCTATTAAGAATTTTTTTTTCCTTCTCTTTCTTGATGGTGAAAAAAAAAAATAAGAATTAGGTGGTGGTTCCTTCTCTCACTTATTCATTATTAATTTTATCTATCCCTTAAGTAGGAATCTTATCTTTTAATTTTTTTAAAATAAATTTACCAAGTGACTAAATCTAAAATGATTAGAGCAATGCAAATGAAAACAGCTCTGAGGAACTACTATATACCTGTCAGATTGGCTAAGAGGACAGGAAAAGGTAATGATAAATGTTGGAAGGGATGTGGGAAAACTGGGATACTAATATATTGTTGGTGGATCCAGCCATTCTAGAGAAAAATTTGGACCTATGCCCAAAAAGCTACAAAACTTTGCATACTCTTTGATCCATCAGTGGATCCCAAGGATCCTGGGATCCTTGTATCCCAAGGAAATCATAAAGAACCCACATGTGCAAAAATGTTTGTAGTAGATCTTCTTGTGATAGCAAAGAATTGTATAATGAGTAGATACCCATCAATCGGGGAATGGCTGAACAAGCTGTGGCATATGAAGGTAATGGAAGATTACTGTTCTATAAAAATGATGAACAAGTTGATTTTAGAAAGTCCTGGAAAGATTTACATGCTGAGTGAAACAAGCAGAACCAAGAATACATTGTACACAATGACAGCAAGAATGTGTGATGATTGACTATGAAAGACTCTGTTCTTCTAAGTGGTCCAATGATTCAAAGCAATTCCAATAGACTTTGGACAGAAAATGCCACCTGCATCCAGAAAACGAACTTAGGAAACTGAATGTAAATCAACACATGCTATGTTTGGTTCTTCTGTTTTTTTTTTTTTTAATCATTTCCATGGTTTTTCTTTTTGCTCTGATTTTTCTCTCCCACCATGATTCATAAAACAATGTATATTAAAAATAAATTTGCCAGAAAATTTAAAAATAAACAAATTTACTTTCCCTTGTATAAGGAATAACAAAGCATAAAATAATAGAAAAAAAGATTAAAAAAAAAACAACTTGTTTTTCACTTCTGGTAACAGTTTCAACTCATTTTGAGCTTTGACAATTCTATTTACTTTTCAAGTAACTTAGTATGTGCATTTTTGATGCTATTCTTGTAAGATGATAGACTCTCTTCTGTTCTATTCATGAGTTATTGGTTGGATTCCCAAGAATACAACTCCCTTCATGTTCAGAAGGAACTTTGGGTGTGTATGATATTGCACGAGCCTTTTTTGGTATTTTCATCTTTAAGAATCAGCCAATAAATACCTTTAGTTCACAGGAGAAGCATTTACTGAAATACATAGGGAATATACCTACACAACATTACCTCTCATCTGCCCCCAAATATATTTGAATATGAGAAGAAAAGACCTTCACATTTTTGGAAATGATTGCTAATTACATTCAATCTGAGTCAATCAACCCGAACAATGACCAAATGAGGACTGGCCTGGGACCTATTGGTGGCCAATCAATGAGAATGGGTGTTTATTTATTTATTTAGATTTTCTTTTGGATTAGGTGAAAAAGGAGATTATTTACCTCAATTGCTACCTAGTCTTAATCACTGAATGAGATGATCTCAGTAAAATTGAGATCCGTGGAAGACATCTTCAGTCATCATGATCTATATCTGGCCTCTGGACCCAGATGGCTCTGGAGGGGAAAGTGAGGCAGGTGACTTTTCCCAGCCCTCCCTCATGTAAATCCAATTCACTTGCATGTCATGGAGTCACCTCCCTGATTTCATGATCCTCATAGAGAACAAAAGACAAACAATAACAACATCATCATAAACAACAATAATAGCAATTGTTTGATGTATAAAAATTAGAACATACTGATTATGAAATAAAATATAGGGAACACATATCTAGCCAAAACAGCTCACAATTCCCAAATTACAGGGACCCAAACTTTATTTTTCCTTATGTACTTGTTATTTAATTTCAGCTCACACTTGGCAGATCTAGCTCTGTCTTTAATACATACCTAGTATTTTTCTCTGCAGCCAGGTATAAGAATTCTTAAAACTGATTCTTCTACCAAATGGCTATCTTTGTGTCCATCTCTGTCTGTTTGGAATGTTGATATTGCTGTCACCTCAGCTGGCTCAAATCCTCTTGAACTGATGGGCAAGGTGTCTTTTTTTTTTTTCTGGATAGTTATCCCACTGCTAAATGCCATGAATTATGGGATGGCAAAGAAAAGAAAACTTTTTCCTACCAAAAAGTGAAGAGTTGTGTTTAACTTATCAGTCTCCCATGTCTTACTAAGGAAAAAAATTCTAGTAAATAAAGTGTGCAATGGAGTTACTGGGCTGGTAGTAGCTGTTTCACTGTAGGTCTTCAGATAACTAGTAGGTGAAGATGTGATAGATTGGTAGTAAAGGAGGATATTAATAATAATAATAGCTAATATTTATATAGTGCTTATTAAATACCAGACATTATGCTAAAAACCCTTTGCCAGTATGATCTCATTTGATTTTGACAACAATCCTTGGAAGTAGGTGCCATCATTAACCTCATTTTACAGAAGAGGAAACTGAGGCAAACACATGAATAAATGAGTTGTCCATGATCATATAACTAGAATCTGAAGTTAAATTTGAGTTCGGGTCTTCATGACTCTAGATCTATCACTTTATCTACTGTGCTACCTAGCTTAATAGAAGGGCATTCAATTCAGTTATTAGATGAACTAGATAAACTTTAATATTGATTTCACATGTGAAATTATTATTTTTTATCATAGATCAGGCCTAGAAGTCCAGAGTTTAAAGTATTTAGTTTAACCTCTTGTTTGAAAAATGAATTCTTTCTATATGCTGTCTCTGGCTGAGGACCTACATATATGGGAAATTAATATCCTACCATAAAACCTATCTCCTTGTTGAAAATCTCTTTTCAGGACTACAGAACTTCTAGCCATGACCTCTTTTCTTTTCATAAATTTTATCAATTAATTTAAAGAAGAAATGGTTATGACATTATTAAATTGATAGATTCACAAAAAATTGATGAATAACCAACACACTGGAAAACAGAAAGAGATTTTTAAAAAGAGTTTAAAAATCAATTGCAACAGTAAAAGATGTGATAATATGACTAACCAATAATTTCTATGAATAAGACCCTGAATATTTAAATAATTAGAAGCTCAAAAATTAGTCATCAATTTATAAAGGAATTATAAAATTATAAATATAGATTGTATAAAAGTTGAATAGTTTCCACAATAAAGAAGGTGATAATTCCTCAGAATCCTGTCCTGTCAAATCATATTTGATAATTTGTCCATTTCTTGAGGTATATTTTAAGAAAAAACTTTGGCAAGCTGATGTCTTAGGGGAGAAGGACAGGGTTGAAAGAGGTGAATTTAATTTATGAGAAATTAATGAAGAATCTTGAAATGTTTTTGCCTGTAAAAGAAAACCCTTCAAGGTATGTGAATTATAGATTGCTTTCTTACTTTTATGATAGTCTATCATGGGTAAAAGGGATTTTAGTTTTTTTTCTTGGTTCCAGAAGAGAGAATGAAGACCACTGGGCAAAAGTTAAAAGATATGGACAGTTAAAAGGCATGGTTCAATATAAAGAAGACAATTCTAACTATTAAAGCTTTTCCAGACCATAATGAGTTGCCTTTTAGGCAATGAGGTCTCCATTATTAGAAATGTTCAAACAGTGATGATTTCCTGTCAAAGTAAGAAGGATGATTTTCTGTCATTTTTGTTAAAAAGAAATATAATGTATTAAATTGGACTGAAAAAAAGAGAAAATGTTGAGATTGTATAATTCTGTGACTATCCAGCCTAGTAAAATTGCTTCATAATAATATTTTATGATATAATTTATTTTAAAATAATTTCAAAATTACTTTCTGATTAAATTCTTCCAATACCCTAAAAAGCTAAAATAAGCAAATATTATTCAATTAAGTCTTTGCAAAAGAATCAAAGTGGTGATCATAATCCCTTTCACAAGTCCAACTCCTAAATATATAATAGAATCAGGAATCCTCAGTTTTCTGATTCCAAGTATTGATTCTATATCCCAAGCCTTGGTTTGTCAGATAAAGAGGGATGTGCCCTCAGTTTCCCCTCCTTTCTTTCCCCTGGACTTGGCTTAATGCATGCTGCTTCATGAAGTTGCTGAATAGTCTATTTTGAGAAAAAAAAAAAAAAACAACAACAATATAAAAGCAAGAACACATTAATGAGTGGCAGGTGCAGCTATGAATTTAATGAACAGTTTGTTGGAAATTGCATTAAGTAGCAGCATCAGTCTCCAGATGAGCTCTGCACTATTCTTATTTCAGGCTTGAACAGCTGGGAGATTAGTCTGTTCTTGACTCTTCCCCACTATATAGTGTCACTTGCCTCAGTCACAGTGAAGCTTCAGAAGACCCCAAAGTACTGATCATACCATAGTTTTTGTTTAGTGTCTATGTTTTATTTTTAAAATAATTGCAGTTATTGTATATGTTAGCTTCCCATTCTTCATATTCCCATGTGAGGTTTTGCATATATGTCTGTGATGTTTTTCATCCTATGGAAGTAGTATTATTTGTTTTGTAATTACATCCTGCATCCTGTAGTTTCCATAATGAAGGAGATGGATTTTTTGGTTGCATGTCTTGTTAAGGTATATACCATTTTGTTTCACATTTCTTAGGGATTAGGGGTTTTTGTTTGTATATCTTTATATTTTTGATTACCCCAGGTACTCTAATGTATTTGTATGCATGTTTTCCATTCTGAAAGGATTGAAGTTTCTGTGCTGTAGACCTCTATTTGGGTTTCTTTCATATATTCATGAATGTATTACATGACTTGATACGTGATATGGCTATCTACATTTGCGTTTGTTTTTTAAATTTTAATTATTGAGGTTGATGGTGGTAGTATGTATATGTATACATACGTGTTTCATGTGTGTGTGTGGAGAGAGACAAACAGAAACAGAGACAGAGACACAGAGATTGAGACAGAGACAGAGATCGAGACTCTGAAGGGGATATAGTGCCTTCCCTGACTGTTTCCATGGGAAGCTTTGGCAAAGTGAGAGATGGCTGGTTAGGGAATATACCCAGAATTCAATTCAGTGCAGCTGTCTTTGGCCATGAAATTCTCAGGCAAGCAGATGGGGAAATGATTTTGATGAAGGTGGGTGCCATTTCCTCTGGGCAAGAGCCAATGAAGAAATTTTCATACATTGAGCTCTTTGTCACTAAGCAGAGATAATCGCTTTTTATTCTTTGTCAGAATTTCCCTGCTTAAATGATAGGCTATCTGCAACCTGAAATGCCCTTACCAGTGAGTTAATCTTGTGATTAAAGCACAGTTTAATCACAATAGTGAAAAGTAATTGATGAAGATGTCTATTCTATCTTTAACCCGGGACAAACCATGGATTGGTTGTATGACCATGAGTAGAGTTCTCAGCTGTTCAATGGGCATACTACTGTTACAGTTTAATATTCCAGAACTTTTTATATTTTACAAAGGATATGCTTTACAATAACCCCAGGAGAGTGGAAGTATATTTATTTATTTATTTATTTATTTATTATCCCCATATTACAGATGAGGAAATACCTTCAAAGAAAGTAAATGCTTCACCCAGCAGCCCAAAGCTAAGAAATGTCAGGCCTAGGAATTAAACCTTGATTTCCTAACTTCCAGTTGAATATTTTCCCCCTTTCTATTACCTTGCCTTGTGTAATTATAATTATTATCATGTAATTATAGCAGTTTATACTACATATCTTAATGAAATATATGATGAAAAAATTATATAGTGTTTATAATTTATTTTAATTACAAACATATGCAGTGTTGACCTACAAGTAAGAAAGAGCACTTTTACCACACACTAGCTATGTGGCCTTGAGCAGATTCTTTGAGAACTAGTGACAAAGCAGGTGCTATTCTGTATAGAGAATTTCCTAATAGTGAAGGAAGGAAGGAAGAAAGGAAGGAAGAAAGAAAAGAAGGAAGGGATGATAGTAGAGTAAAGCCAGGAAGCTTCTCAAGAGCTCCCAGTTTCCCTCAAAAAATCCATGAAACCAAGTCTCTGAACATAATCTGATGGAATAAACCCCTCTTCATCTCAAGATAGACTGAAAAAAACTTCAAAAAATGTCAGTCTCATTGGGGTGAAAATGGTGTTCAGACCAGGTCAGACAGACTCTGAGAAAGCCAATGAGAGGGTCTTAGTCACAGAAAATCAGCAAATAAGACCTTCAGTCCTGGCTCAGTAGAGGAGAAAATCAGTGGGACAATTTCCAATCCTAGCTCAGAAAACAAACTCTGGGAAACCATCTTTTTTCTTGAACAGAGCAAACAAAGCTGCCCCTTACAAACACAAGGGAACCCTATGCTCAAAGTCAAGGCTCAGAGTTGCACAGGAAGCTTAGGATAGCACCCCCACCTCCATTTACCCCAGAAGCAGAGCTCAACCATGAAAGTTAAAAAAAAAAAAAGGGAAAGAAAATGAACAAGAAACAGAAAAGAAGCTGAACTAAAGAAAGGTAGTATAGTGACAGGGCAGACAAAAACACAAACTCAGATGAGGACAAAATGTCCAGAGAAATCTCAAAGAGTGTTATGAATTGGTCTCAACCTGAAAGAGGCTTCTTGGAAGAGCTCATAAAAGATTTTAAAAGGCAAGTAAGAAAAGTAGAAGAAAACAATGAGAATGGAAATGAGAGTATGCCATGAGAAAGTCAATAGCTTGGAAAAGGAAAGAAAAAAATTGTCTGAAGAAAACAATTCCTTAAAAAGTAGAATTAACCAAGCAGAAAAAAGAGATATAAAAGCTAACTGAACAAAACCACACATTAATAACAAGAATAGGGCAAATGGAAGCTAATAGTTCTGTGAGACAGCAAGAATTAAACAAACTAAAAAGAATGAAAAAATGGAAAGAAATGTGAAATACCTCATTGGAAAAACAGCTGACCGGGAAAATAGATCTAGAAGAGACAATTTAAAAATTATTGCCCTGCCTGAAGGCCACGACCAAAAAAAAAGCAGCCCAGAATGCATTTTTCAAGATAATATTAAGGAAAACTGCTCCAATATTCTAGAAACAGGGCCAGGGGAGAGGAGAGAAGCTACCTATTATAAGAATGCATCAATCACCTTCAGAAAGAGATTCCACAAGGAAAACCCCAAGGAACATTGTTGCAGAATTCCAAAACTAAAACCTCAAGGAAAAACGACTGAAAGCTGCCAGACAAAAACAATTCAAATATCAAGGAACAAAAGTCAAGATTACCCAGGATCTAGCAGCTTCTACAATAAAAGATTGGAGGGCTTGGGATTTCATATTCCAGAAAGCAAAGGGTCTTGGTTATAACCAAGAATTAATTTCCTAGCCCGATAAAGCATTGTCTTTTAGGGGAAAAGATGGAGCTCCACTGAAGTGAGAAATTTTCAATTATTTCTAGTGAAAACATCAGAACTAAACAAAGTTTAATTTACAAATATAAGACTCAAGAGAAACATAGAAAGGTAAACAGGGGAAAATATAAATTATTTAAAGTTTAAACTGTTTACACCAGATGGGAAAACAATGGACTAAGGGTGTAGTTATGAATGGACTCTTATGTGATGACAGCGAATAAAAATACAGGAATGGTAGCAATTCTGATCTTAGATAAAGCAAAAGTAAAAATAGATGTTATTAAAAGAGATAAAGAAGTAAAGTATACATAAAGTAAGGAAAGTATAAACCACGAAATAGTAATGATACTAAATGTATATGCAACAACTGGTAGAACAGCCAAATTACTAGAGAAGATTTTAAGTCAGTTACAGGAAGAAATAGACAGCAAAACTAACCTAGTGGGGAACCTCAAACTTCCCCTCTCAGAATCAGACAAATCTAGTCACAAAATAAACCAGAAAGAAACTAGGGAAGTTAATAGGATCCTAGAAAACCTAGATATGATAGATCTCTGGAGAAAATTGAATAGAGACAAAAATTTGTGGCTGTACATGGCACCTACATAAAAACTGACCATGTGTTAGGTAATAAAAACATCACAATTAAATGCAAAAAGACAGAAATAGTAAATGATTCTTTTTAAGACCACAATACAATAAAAGTTATATTCAAAAAAGGGCCAAGGAAAAATAGACTAAAGACCAAGTGGAAATTAAATGATTTAATTATAAAGAATGAGTGGGTCAAACAACAAATCATAGAAGCAATCCATAATTTCATCTAAGAAAATGACAATAATGAGACAACATACCAAACTTATTGGATGTAGCTATAGCAATTCTTAGGGGAAATTTTCTATCTGTAACTAGTTTCGTGAATAAAATAGAGCAAGAGAAGATCAATGAATTAGTCAAGCAGCTAAAAAAGCTAAAAAAAGAAGAAATTACCTTTCCCCCCAATTAAATACCAAATTAGAAATTCTGAAATTCAAATGACAGATTAAGAAAATTGAAATGAAGTGAACTATTGAACTAATTAATAAAACAAATAATTTTATGAAAAAAATAATAGATAAAATAGAGATGAAGAAAGCTTTCCTAAAAAAAAAATTTTTTTCCTAAAGCTTTTCCTAAAAATAATAAGCAGTATCTATTTAAAACCCAGCAGCAAGCATTATTTATAATGGAGAAAAGCTTGATCTATTCCCAATATTAGCAGGGGTGAAACAAGGATGCTTATTATCACCACTATTATTCAACATTTTACTAGAAATTGTGGCTTTAGTAATAAGAAAAGAAAATTAAAGGAATTAGAATAGGCTGTGTGGAAATAAAACTATCATTCTTTGCAGACGATATGATAATATCCTTAGAGAATCGCAGAAAATCATCTAAAAACCTACTAGAAACAATTCACAACTTTAGTAAAGTGGCAGGATATAAAATAAATCCACACAAATCATTAACATTTCTATTTATATCTAAGAAAGCTCATAAGCAAGAGATAGAGAAATTCAATTTAAAATTATTGTAGCCATATAAAATACTTGGGGGGTGCCTATCTGCTAAAACAAATACAAGAACTATTATGAACACAATTACAAAACACTCCCCACACAAATAAAATCAGATCTAAACAATTAAAAAAATATCAATTGCTCATGGGTAGGCTGAACTAATATAATTTAAAATGGCAATTCTGCCTAAATTGGTCTACTTCTTCAGTGCCAGACTAATCAAACTGCCAAAATATTATTTTACAGAACTAGAAAAAATAATTACAAAATTCATCTGAAAGAACAAATGTCAAGAATATCAAGTGAATCAATGAAAACAATATAAATGAAAAACAATATAATGAAAACAAAATAAAAGTATATTTAGATATACTAAATCTAAAACTATATTAGAAAGCAATAGTCATCAAAACCATCAGTAGTTGATCAGTGGAACAAATTAGATACATATGACACAATAACCAAAGCCTACAGTAATCTAGTATTTGATAAATACCCAGACTCTAACTTCTTGTATATGAACTCACTCTTTGACAAAAATTGCTGGAAAAATTGGAAGATAATATGTGAGAAACTCGGCATAGACCTACATCTCACATCCCATACCAAAATAAGTCCAAAATGGGTGCACAGTTGGGACATAAAGGATAATATCATAAACAAATTAGGAGAACAAAGGACAAATTACCTATCAGATCTTTGGGAAAAGGAGTAATTTATAACCAAAGAAGAAATAGAGATTATGCATGGCAAAATGGACAACTTTGATTATATTAAAACTAAAAAGTTTTGCACAAAAAAGCCAACTAAAACACGATTAAAAGTGAAGTACAAAGCTGGAGAAAAATCTTTACATCCAGTGTTTTTGATAAAGTTCTCATTTCTAAAATATATAAAGAAGTGTGTCAAATTTATAAGAATACAAATCATTCCCCAATTGATAAATGGTCAAAGGTGATGAATAGACAATTTTCAGATGATGAGATTAAAGCCATCAATATTTATATGAAAAAATGCTCTAAATTACGATTAGAGAATTGCAAATTAAAACAACTCTGAAGTACCATCTCTCACCTCTAAGATTGGCTAAGATAACAAGAAAAGATAATGATAAATGTAGAAGAGGATGTGAGAAAACTGGCACACTATTGCATAGTTGGTAAAGCTGTGAAATGATTCAACCATTCTGGAAAACAATTTGCAACTGTGCTCAAAGGCTATAAATCTGTTCATACCCCATGACCCAGCAGTACCATTACTGTGTCTGTATCCCAGCAAAATCATAAAGGAGGGTAAAGGACCCACATGTGCAAAAGTTTTTCCAGCAGCTCTTTTTTGTGATAGCAAAGAATTGGAAAATGAGTAGATGCCCATCAATTGAGGAATGGCTGAATAAGTTGTGGTATATGAAGATAATGGAATATTATTGTTTTATAAAAATGATGAACAAGCTGATTTTAGAAAGTCCTGGAAATATTTACATGAACTGTTGCTGAGTGAAACAAGCAGAACCAGGAATGCATTGTACACAATAACAGCAAGAATGTGTGATAATCAACAATGAAAGAGTATAAAAGAAAAGTTCAGTGATTTAAAGCAATCTCAATAGACTTTGGACAGAAAATGCCATCTGCATCCAGAAAAAGGACTAAGGAAATTGAATGCAAATCAACACATGCAATGTTCACTTTTCTCTGACTTTCCCTTTTGCTCTGATTATTTTCTCCCAACATGATTCATAAAACAATGTATATTAAAAATAAATTTACTAGAAAAAAGGAAATGAAGGAAGGAAGGAAAGAAAGAACAGAGGGAGAGAGATGAAAGCAAAAATAAAAGAAGGAGGGTTGGGGGAGAGAGAAGAAGGGAGAAGGGAAGAGAAGGTCAGATGGAGGGAGAGAGAGGTAGGTAGGGAGGTATGGAGGGAGAGAGAAATGAAGGAAGGAGAGAGAAGGGGGAGAGGGAAAGAGGAATAGATGGAGGGATAGAGGAAGGAAGAAAGGAATTATTAAAATAAGGGAGGGAGAAAGGAAAGAAGGAAAGAAGGAAGGAAGGAAGGAAAGAAGGAAGAAAGGTAGGAAGGAAGGAAAGAAAGATACATTTATAAAATAGCAATGTCAAATAGTTTACAAATCTTGTATAATTTTATCTTTATAACAAACCTGGGAACTAAGTGCTTTAATTACTCTCTGATGAAGTGACTTGGCTGGGGACACATATCTATTAAATGTTCGAGGATAGATTTTACTCACAGTCTTCCTGAATGTAGACTTATTTAATATCCTTTTTGCTACCTTATTGCCCACCTGGAAGTTCCATTTACCATCAACATCATATCTGTTTCCCTAAGATATTTTTGGTGGAGTTTGAAGAGATCCACCCATTTTGGAGAACAATTTGGAACTATGCCCAAAGAGTCAAAAGACTGTGTATACCCTTTGGTCCAACAGTGCCATTATTGGATCTATATTCAAAAGAGATCATTAAAAAAAGACAAAGAATTCACATGTGCAAAAATGTTTATAATAGCTCTATTTGTGGTGACAAAGAATTGGAAAATGAGTCTATGCCCATCAATTGGGAATGGCTGAATAAGTTATTGTATATGAAATAAATGGAATGTGATAGACTTAGTTCTTAGCTATTCAGTGGTCCAAGGCAATTCCAATAAAGTCCGGGTGAAAAATGCCATCTACATCCAAAGAGAGAGCTATGGAAACTGATTGCAGACTGAAACATACTATTTTCACCTTTTTTTCTTTTGCTTTTTTTTTCTCTTGTGGTTTTCCCCTTTTGTTCTGATTTTCCTTTTCCAACATGACTTAAAGGAAAATGTCTAAAAACTGAAGTTATGTATATAATATACTAATAAATAACTAAATAACTAATAAATAACTAAAAATATTTTTAAAACATTATATCTGTCCCCCAAATACTCCCCTTGTGGATGCTGCTGCTACTTTTGTTCCTAGTCCGCCACCAAAGGCAATAAAATATAGTGACTAGAGTACTGAAAGCAAAATCAGAAAGATCTGGGTTCAAATAGCACCTTGGATTCTGACTACTTAGGGTAGTCCTGGATGATGCCTTTAACTTCTCTGTCTCAAAATAATGCTGTCAGACTTTTCTATTAAGGTATAAATAAGTTTTCATGTATAGTTGGTAGTAGAAATTTCTTAAATTGGTGAAATCAGAGATTTTGAATATAGTTTCACAGAATCACAAAATTTCATGTTTCAATGACATCTTACGGACATCTAGTCCATCAAAATTTAAAAAATAAAATTTTCTACAATATGCCTGAGAAGTTACTTTTTACATATTGAAGGTCTTCATGGAAGTGGAACCCATTACTTCTTAGTATAATCTATTCCATATTAATGTAATTGATGAGAACTTTACCTTTGGTCATATCTAAGATTATCTCTGTGATGCTTATCCATTTTATTTTATTTTATTTTATTTTTTTTATCTTCTGGAGCCAAGAAGAACAGGACTAATCCCTCTTCTGGATAATTTATTAAAAAACTTGAACTCCTTAATGGGATGTGTGTGTGTGTGTGTGTGTGTGTGTGTGTGTGTGTGTGTATGTCTGTAGAAGGGGAAAGTGACAGAACCAGAAGAAAATAGAAGACAGATTTTGCATTTGTATAAAGAAGAATTTTCAATAATGAATGTTACAGTCAAACAATTGAATTTACTCCTTCAGAAGGTACTGAGTTCCCTGTCACTGAAGGAGTAAGTTCTTCAAACAAGGATTTAATTATTTTTTTAATCACATTCCAAGGAGTATGCATACTTTAGACAGTAATTGGATGAGTTAAATGTTATTTGATGCTATCTTCAGTTCTGAAATAATATGGTTCCAATGTTGAATCATAGAAAGCACTGTTTTTCTTCTTCTTGGTAATGGTAATAAAGTTTATCCAGAAAGGACATCAATTATTCACCATTGTACCTCCTTCATTCATAGAACTCAGGTCTTCTGGTTTCATGTTTCAACTTCTTTTATCATACCATGATATTGATATTTTGAGTCATCAGAGTGCTGGGAAATCATGTGGATGTTGGTAAGGAAGAATGGAAATGATAATGTACTGGTAACTATTTAAAAATTGGTTTTCTTAAAAAAATATATGCATGACAAAATTTTATTTCCATTAGTAACTTTTTTCTCCATCACTTTCTTAAGTCTAGACAATTAGCAAAACAATAAGATTATCCTATATTTGAAGCATTTGCTGATTTCTTTTTTTTTTTTATAATAACTTTTTATTGACAGAACCCATGCCAGGGTAATTTTTTACAGCATTATCCCTTGCACTCACTTCTGTTCTGATTTTTCCCCTCCCTCCCTCCACCCCCTCCACTAGATGGCAAACAGTCCTATATATGTTAGCATTTGCTGATTTCAGAGGTATCAATGTTCATACTGAAAATTTAATGATTGACTTTCATGAGCCAGGTTGAGCTGGCTCTATTCCATTCCTATTTGGAAGTGGTGAAGATGGAAGCAGCCAAGAAAGGAAATAAAAGAAAACATTCTTCTATGATAGAGTTGAAGAGAAGAATAAATCAATGTTACCATGAGCAGGGACAAAATTAATTTATATTCATAGCCTCTCACTCCAGAGTAATCATATATCAAACTCTTTTATTATATTGGACAGACTATCATTGCCTCAAAACCCATAGCAAACAGTGATTTTTGTTGATTCTTAGGACAACTCCAAGAAATATGGGAAATCTCTGCAAAAAAATATTGAATAAGATTTTAGAATCACAAGATAAGGTCTTGAGAGTCATCAGGACACCCTACTCCTTTTATAGACAAATAAACTTGGTTCACAAAAGATAAAAGATAAGAGTTTCCTAAGGTTATCTAAGTAGTAAATGACATAGGTAGGATTCAAACTTAGGATTTTTGGCTCCAAATCCATTATATCTTTCAGTGCACAGATTTTAAAGTACAAAAAGCATTCATTCAGAGGACAAGAAAAAAAAAATAAGGTAGAAATTAACAACAAGCTCTATGTCATATTTTGAAGTGGACATCATTTGTCCACCTCCTCTCCCAAACTTCTTTTCATTTTATTGTCTAAGAGACATCGTGGAAACAAACAAACAAACAAAAATAAAACAAAAGAGTGATTTCAAAGACAATAAATAAATTTTATTTTTGGCCCTGACACTGACTATCTTTGTGACTTTGGAAAAGTCATCATCATATAACATTCACCTGGACACTCACACACTTCTTTTTTATTACATTACTGTCCTGGGAAACCTCTACCTTGGGACCTTTCTCTTCTCACTGACAACCCACTCTTTGGGACCACCAACTTAGGCTAGATGTCAGCCATGTTTCATATCACATCTCTTAACTTAAGATCAACTCAAAACTTAACTCAAATCTTTTTTTGTGCTTCATTTCCCTCAACTTGCTACCTTATTGTCTATTTTAAAATAATCTTCTCAGCCTTTCCTTGATTAGCAGGAACCTATGTTTGTCTTCTTTGATTAAAATATAAGTTTCTTTAGGACAGTTACTATCTTTTTTTTTTCTATTTGTATTTGTTGTCTTCAATTATATTTCAGGGTCCACATAGTTGTGAGATTCTATGATTTTGTAATCATTTTCTCAATGTATTCACCTTCAGAAAGCAGTATAAACTGTCACATCTCAAACCCTGAGGTATAGTCTTCTGGCAGTTGCTGGTTTAAAAGCAGATCATCTGTTAGGTTTTCCAAGCAGTTCAGAATTTCTAGGAATCCGAAGAATTAAAAGAAAATAACTAAAGATCACAAAAGTTGTTCCCCAAGATTTATGAAGAGCCAAGTATCCTCACCCTAATGAAGAATATGTCATTGCAGAGAAAGAACAGGTAATAGTGCCTTTCTGTTTCCACATTCCAAAGGAAAAAAAAAGAAATCCACAACAATTATGATAAAGATGCTTTGAATTGTCTCATTCAAACAAGAGGAGAAGAAGATTTTGGGTAAACAAAGAACATTTTCTTAAGAAAACCACCAAATGGAGCATCTTCAATAAATGCTTATTTGTGATTTTGTACATAAAAGTGACCAATAAAAATAATCAAATTTAAGAGTTCAGAGGGTCCCATGTAGTATCTAATCCAATCCATTCCTAAATAAAGATACCTGATGATGTTCACAATACATCTTTACTGGAATGTCTTTAGTGAATGGGGCAAAGCATCTCATTCTATAGGATTAGTATAATTCTTAATATATTTTTACCTTATTTCAAGCCTACTTTTTCCTATTCTTCCATACATCATTTTTAATCTTATACTATAGTGTCAAGCAGAATAAGCCTAGTGCTCATCTTTTTCTTACTTTAAGGCAATGATCAATATATTTTTCCAAGAAAAATATACAGTCTTTCTTACACCAACAATACCTGATATGGCAGTAGTAGCAGTAACATGCCATTTAAGTCATTTCTGGGATTCTCAACACAAATTCATCAAGGAATATTATAGCATCATAAATTTTTGAATCAGTGGGAATTTCAGACAGTATAGACTCCTATAATTTCATCTTACATATGTGGAAAATAAAACCTAGCAAAGAAAGAAGCAACCTCAAGGTCATAGAGTCCTAGAGTAGCAGAAATAAAATTCCAAATGAAGCCTTGTAAAGCTGAATCCAGTTGTCCTTCTACATTATTATTCAGTCTCCTTCTTTGGAGTATGTAATTAAAAACAACAAACTAGACAAGACCTTCTGATACTCATTAATCAAATTTATTATAACAAATTTATATGTAATTAAAAACACTTTGTGTTTTAGTATTTTCTCAAATATTAACACCAAAATGTGAAAGTCAATAAAATTATTTCACTGGGTATAAGGAAATAGAATGTTTCTAGCCCTGTCTTATTATCTTATTTTGTGATCTTAAGCTAGTCATTGGGTCTCTTATTGCCCTATAGACTAAGGGCATTGGCTTAAATCATCTCTAAAATATTTATTAACTAAAAAGTTTTGAAAGACAATACAGTATTATGGAAATGCAGTCTGGATTTGGTTTCAGCCTGGCTCAGGCTTAAAATCTTCCTCTTTCAAATAGTGAACAATAGATTGTTTCCCCCCATTTCTACTCTACTCCTTTGTTCTAAAACTTCAAGAAATTTTTTTTTTAATTTCTTTTAATTTTGTATCAAAATTTCTTTGGTTTGATCAGAATTTTCAAGTTGTTCAACAATTCTTATATTGTCTCTCTTTGACCTGTTCTCCAGATCAGTTGTTTTTATAGTTAGATGTTTCAAATTATCTTCAATTTTTTTCTAAAAGTTTTATTACTTTTTAGTATCTAATGTCATTCAATTCCTCTTGCCCAATTTCAACTTTTCTTTTTTCTTAAATTTATTTATTTATTTAAAATTATGCCCAGTTACATCCAAAATAATTTTTATATGGTTTTAAGATTTTTGAGTAATGGGTTCTCTCTCATAATAATAGGTTCTCTCATTTGAGAAACCACATGTGAAGTTATGCAAAATATTTCCATAAAAGTTATTGTGAAAGAAAACATTGATCCCACCTTAATGAAAATAAAACCTTCCAGAAAAAATATGTTAAAAATAAGAGAGAGATAAAGAGAAAAATAGACAATGCTTTAATCCATATTCAGATAAAATCAGTTCCTTTTTATTCTCTCTCCTTTCACTCTGTTCCTCCTCAGAAGTGTTTTTGTACTGACCATTTCCTCCCCCAAGATGCTTTCTCTTTTATCACTCTCCCCCCTTTCCATCTTCCATTCCCCTCCTAATTTCCTGCAGGATAAGATAAAATTCTGTACCACTATTGAGTATGTATGTTATTTTTTCCTTTGGCCCGAGTAAAGAATAAAATAAATAAGGCATGCTCTTTTTAAAAAAATGATGAACTTAAGGGGTAAGAGAAAGAATGTTCTGGGAGAAAGAGAGAGGGACAAGTGGAATGATGCAAATTATCTGCCATAAAAAAGAGGCAAGAGAAAACTTTTACAGAGGTGGGAAGAGGGAGAGGAGAGAGTGAATGGTACAGAAATTTATCTTTATCATTTTTTAAAAAGATATCATTCCTTCATATTCAATTCACATCCATGCCCTCTGTTTATATATATTCTTTCTACCTGCCATAATAATGAATAATCATGAAGTCATGAATGTCCACTTTTTCTTTATTTCCTTATAAATTGTTCTTAGGTACTCCACTTCATGCCTTATTTACTTTATTCTTTTTACCTTAATTCTGCCAATCTATCTTTTGAATTATCCTATTGTTGATGTGGATCTTAAAAATATACATATATACATATATAAACACATAAATAATATTTTCATGTTTAAATAGTTTGTTCATATTAAATGCCTTTTAAAATTGATCTTTGATATTGACTCTTCTATGTTAAATTTTCTGTTAAGTTTAGGTTTGGTTGATAGAAAATCCTGAAAATCTGCAAGTTTGTTGAATGTCCTTTTTTTTTTCATTTAAAATTATAGATTATATTGCTGGACATGATATTTTTGGCCACAATATTAGCTCTTTTGATTGACTGTCTGTTACTGAAGCTGCTGATAAGTATTAGAATTTTAATTGCAACTCCAGTATATTGAATTATTTTTTTCTAGTTTCTTACAAAATTTTCTCTTTGATCTAAGGGTCCAAAATTTGGCAATAATATTCCTGTGTGTTTTCTTTAATGTCCGGGCTAGCTTTCTGGAGTATCTCTGGATGGGCCTTGGTCTTTAGGTGGAGAAGTGATGAAGGCAGGAGAGCCACCACAAGGCTGGTCAAAGATGAGTCCGGAGTCTGGAGTCTGAAATCTTTTCTGTGTCTGTGGCTGAGAGAGATCTCTGCGTCCCTTCCTCAGCTCTTAAATACTTCAGTAAAACCACATCATTACAACACACTGAGAGTGGGCAAGCCTTATATCACCATACTAAGTATTAAGTATATATTTAACTATAAGTACCTTGCTCATCTGGATTTAAGTATATACCTTTTCAGTTCAGGCTCTCTACAGTTTTCCACAAAGTATCTTTTTGAGGTAGTGATTAGTGGATTTTTTTTCTATTTATACTTTCCCCTCATGTTCTATCACTCCAGGACAATTTTCTTGCATTAGTTCCTACATTATTGTGTTAAGGTTTTCTTTTTGGTTAGTACTTTCTGGCAGTCCAATTATTCTTGTATTTTCCCTTTTAGATCTGTTTTCCAGATCCATTATTTTTTTTTATAAGATGTTTCACATTCTGTTTTATTATCTCATTCTTCATAATCTGTTTTGTTATTTCTTGGTCTCTTATACCTTCACTGGCTTCCTCTTGCCCAATTCTGATTTTCAAAGTATTATTTTTTATCTTGTAGATTCTGTACTTCCTTTTCTAGTTGGTTAACTTTTTTTTCTCCCATAATTTTCTTGTTTTTCTTGGATGGGTTTTATTTTTCTTTTTAGTTTTTTTCTCAATGACTTTTATTTGATTTTTAAATTCTTTTTTGAGTTTTTCTATAAATTCTTTTTGGGCAGGGAGCCATTTCACATTATTCTTTGGGGTAGAAACTTTTTTTTTTTTTTTTACTAAAATGTCCTCCTCTGAACATGAACTCTGGTCTGGGATTCTTTCTTTTTTGACAGTTATTTTTTTTTTTTGTAAGAAGTGTTAATGTAAGCACCTCTAATAGTGGGTGTGGGGGATAATGGCTCAAGCTTCCCTTTGGCTCTCCACTCTGACCAGGATCCTCAGACGAAGAGCTTCCTGTAAGTGCCCACAGCCAGCAGAATCTCTGCCCCCCTGCTTCTGCACTCACCAGGTGATGGTTCCTTCAGGCCCAGGGCCAGTCTCACAGCACAGCTGGGCCTGGCATTTCCAACCAGTTGAGGTTTATTTCATCTTCTGGGACTCAAAACCCAACTCTACAAACATTGTGGGAGATAAAAGTCTTTGGGGTTCCTGATGAGTTCCAGCCATATTCAACTAGTCTGAGGGGTCTCCATTTGGTGATTCTGAGGAGTTAACCAGGAGGTATCTGCACTTAAGACAGGTTAATCCTGGCCTGGGGTCTTTCTTCAGACCTTGTTGGTTGTGTCAGGAGGACCCCTGTTTTGTCCAAAGTCTTCTTGGTTTTTCACTAATCTATGGTTGCTCTGAGGCACAAATTTCTTCAAGAGAACTTGAAATTTACCAACCTACTCTGCCATCTTCTCAGAATCATCTCTCTCTCTTATTTGATTTTCAAACTCCCTTTTGAGCTCTTCCATGACCTGAGCCCAATTCTTATTTTTCTTGGAGACTTTGGATGAAGGAGCTTTGACTTTGTTACCATTTTCTAAGTGTGTGTTTTGATCTTCCTTGTGATCATAAAAACTTTCGATGGTCAGAAACTTTTTCTGTTGTCTGCTTATTTTCCTAGCCTATTATGTGGCTTTTAACTCTTTGTTAAAGTAGATTCCTATTTCCAGGGTGGAGGGTGCCCTGTCCCCAGCTTCAGGGTTTGGTGCAGCTGCTTTCAGAGAATCCTCTGGGAATCTGACTACAAGCCCTCTATTCTGTCCTGGGGATGCAAAGAGGATCCCTGCCCCACTGTGATTGTGAGATCTCATGTGCTGGCCAGGGCTGAGGCTCTACAGCAGCCTACTCTACTGAGTCAATAAGCAGAGGAACCTGGGCCAGCACTGTGGGGAAGTAGATTGGGCCTCAAGAACTTTCTCTTTAGGAACTTTAATCCAAGGAACAGTGTTGGGATCAAAAGGCTGAGTCTGAGAAGACTGAAAGACTACCCATTGTTCCTGTACATTGGGCTTAGCAATGTTGATCATATGTGATCCTGGGTTGCAACTACGGGTGGAAAGGATTAAGTAAATACCAGCCTAGTGTAATACCCCAGGAATAAAGACCACTTAGAGCCAGTGTTACTGGGGGCCCTATTTGGGAATTGGGGAAGGAAAGGCCTGAGGATTAAAATCTGATTACAATAGGATGCTGCCAAAAATAAAATAAAATAAAAATGAACAATCAAAAGAAAAAGAACCCACTAAGATGTAAAGGAAAATCTGAGTTCATATTCAGAGGAAGATAATGAGGTTAAAGAAAAACATTCCTTCCCCAAAGAGTAATACTAAATGGTCAAACTCCCAAAAAAAAACTTCTTGCCAGAACTTCAAAAATCAAATTAAGGGAAAAAATAAAAGCAATCCAAGAAAATTATGTAAAGACATTTAAACAATGGAAAAAAGAAGTCCAAAATCTTAAGAAAATTAGAACTGCTGAGGCAGAGCCAAGATGTAAGTAAATGCAGCAATTCACCCAACCTCTCCGAAAATGCTCCTAATTTCTTTAAATAATTACTATGAACAAAATTTAAAACATCAGAACACCCAAAAGACAGGGTAGAACATTTTCCAACAATATTATTTTAAGAATAACTGTAAGTGGCTGTCATTTTGATTATTATAGATACTGAAATTAACTACAAAGGCCATATGAAGGAAGATGATATCTGTAGCCAGAGAAAATACTAATAAATAAAATGTATAGAATGATTTTGCATATATACACACATGTGTGTATACATATACATATTTGTGTTTAATGGTAGCCATCTCTAGGACAGAAGTGTAAGAAGCAAAAAAGAAAAAGAATTTAAATGATAGATTTATTTATATATTTAAAAGGAATAACAAAGTGTACTTAAGAGATTTGCAGTTTCATGTATAATCATATTTTTTCTTCTATTATCTTAGCAAAAGCTTTTTATTTCTTAAGTTCAGGATAAATAAAAAATAAAATAAAATCTGCTCCTATAATTACTAGTCATATGACCAACTCTCATAATCTCTCTAAATTACATAATCTCTCGAAAGCTGTTTCATCTGTACATTTTTAGTTTTTGCCTTCCAGGATTTTTGAGAATATTGACAGATAATAGTTTTATTTTTTAATTTAAAAGTATTACATACATGTTAATCATCATGTATTGTTATCATTAAATAGAATTAATCATAAATCATTAATAAAATTTATTTTATATCATTGGCTGGAAGCTAGACTAAAATCCAGGAAGAGAGAATATCAACTGAGGAATGTTTGGAAATGAAAAGTAAAAATTTGACAGATTTTTAAACTCAAGATAATTCAACATGTAACATAGTATATGAAAGACCAGCATCTGTCAGGAAGATCTGAGTTCAAATTCTCTTTCAGACATATATTGATTTTGTGAATAGAGGAAATCACTCAACTTCTCACTACCCCTCTCTCCAAACACACTATCATCATCATCACTAACAACTCTCTAAGACCAGAAATTACTTAGCTGTATATAGTATGTATGTAGCTAGTAAATATTCCCTCTTTTTACACTTTCCTATACCAATGAAATTGTAGGTTTGAACTTATTAAACATTATCATATTATTATATTATATAATATATACTGATATTATTAAACTTATATAAACTTATTAAACAAGTATGAATTTAACATTTGTTATTTGCATACTTTATGGTGAAAATACTACCCTCAAAAATGTGCTCCAAAAAAGTGTACTCTAATTATAAGTAAATATAAATACACCTATATCCCCCCACACAAAAAAAGAATATGATCAGTTTCTATAAGTGACATCCTAACAGAGGCATATTAAGGAATTAAGACAGATTACTTTAGCAAAAGGGGCTACCTCATTAAGAGCTGATACCTAAGCGAAGCCTTGGAGAAAAAAAAGAATTTCAAAAAATAGTGAACTGAGTAGAAGCAATCTGGGGCAATATGCTCAGAGTTATTAAGGCTTAAAAAGGGAACAAAAGAACAGAGATGACAAATTGTCCAAGTTGACTGAGATGAAGAATATCTGAAAAGTATATGGGGATTCTCCAATAAAGCATTACTTGATAAAAAAAAAGGTTGGAGAAATACTGTGTAAAGCCTGGAATATCAGGCCAAGTACTATGTATTTTACTCTGTAAATAACTGGAAGATTCTCAAGGTCTCTGAACAGGGAGATGTTTTAGGCATTAAGGAGACTAGACCCTGGGAAGATTATTCTGGAAGTAGTAGGATGGATTGGAAAAAAAGAGAAATAACAAGTGAGATTGTTTAGGAAGCTATGACAATAGTTACAATAAAGTAGGCTGAAATCATGTATTAGTGCCAATGTGAGCTATGTTATGGAAGTGGAATCAATAGGACCTATATTATAGTGAAGTCAAACATTATCCACTTTTCCCTCTTGCTGAAGGCTAGCCCTGTTACTGCAGCTGTCAGCTCTGCTTTCCCACAAAATACTGCAAATTAATTAGATGGAAATGCAGTCAGTGTTTCTTAATAATCAGACAGTTCATTTGCAAATGTTGTCAATTCTAGTTCAGAAGCCTTTATTTTATTAGAATATCTATGCAATATGTCTATTAATTATTTACCCATGACTTTTCTTTGACACGATATAGGGAGAAAGATGTTGAATTTTCATTTATTTTTATTTCTTAATGTCTTTTTTTTCTTCTTTCCCTACCTCACTGTTTCCTTCTTCCCTTCCCTCCCCCTTCTTTTCCTAATATATCTTGAATTTCCTTCCTCCCTCCCTTGCTTCCTTCCTTCCCTTTGTTTTTTTTCTTTTTCCTTTCTTTTTTTCTTCTTCCCTTCCTTCCTCTCTCTTCTCTTCTTTCCTTCCTTCCTTTCTTTTTCTTTTTCTTTCTTTCTTTTTCTTCCTTCCTCTCTCCTCTCTTTTTTCCTTCCTTCCTTCCTTCCTTCCTTCCTTCCTTCCTTCCTTCCTTCCTTCCTTCCTTCCTTCCTTCCTTCCTTCATTTCTTGCTTTCTTGCTTTCTTGCTTTCTTTCTTTTTCTTTCCTATCAATAAAAAATGACTAAATACCTATTATATGGCAGATGCTATGCTAAAGTCTAGGGCTATAAATAAGTTCCTCAAGAAAATTAGAATCGCATAAGAGTAAGACAACACATATAAGAAAGCTAAAAAGTGGGGAGAAAGGTAATGGAATAAAAGGGACTTGATGAAGAAGCCCTACAGAACCCCAAAGTAGTATAGAAAGTAAGAAATCAGCTGACTCTTTTTGGAGACTTTATTGAATGGAGGTTTTTGAAACTTAAAACAGAGGGTAAAAGTGAGAGTACTAAAACTAACATAATTTCTCAAGATCCTGAAATTTTCCAATGGATAGTAGCATGATGGAAAAATCTAAGGAGATACAAAAGCAGTGCAATTGGTAGGACATGTGGAGTTTCCCTTCCCTTCTTTCTGCATTCTTTTGAGTGCTGAAACCTCTCAGGATATTTTGGGTTTTACCAACTAGATTCCTTTCTTAAGGACAATTCCTTAAACTTCAATTACTCTGGTTTTCATTGATTGGCCAGGAAAAGGTCCAGGACTAAGCCCCAGTTGGTCATTTCTAGGGCCCTGATTAACTCAGAGTGAATGAAAGTAGCAAGTATTTCTGTTTTAACTAGAAACCAGAGGGTCTTCGCCTCCCAGGCTGGATTTTTTTTTTTTTTGACCAGGTGAAAGAGGCCACTTGTTATCTCGTTTCTTAACTAGCCTTAATCATTGATGGCATTATCTCAAACTGAAACCTTTTAGAGACCTTTGCTTGAAAAGATCAGGGTCTCCCACTGCATCCAGGCCAGCTTCAAGTGTCCTGATCTATATCTTGCCACTGGACCCTGATTGCTCTGGAGGAGAAAGTGAGTAGGTGACTTTGTACAGCCCTCCCTCACTGAAATCCCAACTTACTTGCATGTCATGTCATCATTTCCTTGATGTATGGTTCTTTTTGAGAACAAAGGACAAATGACTTTTTTTTTTTAACCCTACATGCTACTCTTTTCCTAATTCCAAAACATTTCTTTCTCATACCATGCAAGCCTCTGTGTTTGACAATGGATTTGATCTCTTCTTCCTGACAAATCCAGGATTCTTACATACTGGGTAAGTCATCTGCCTTCTACTTGGGAGTATAAACTATGGTATGAAATCACTTTTATGAATTATAAATTCTTTAAGGTCAGGGACCCTTTCTCTTCTATCTTTTAAACCCCCGTTTCTAGCATAGTAGCATAATAAGTGATTGAAAAATGTTTGCTGATTGATATTAATATTTTATGAAGAGATATGACTAGTGTTAAAATTTTTTTCACTGAACCCACATTTCATAGCCATACAAATTCTCATGGTTTTAAAATAATTTGAGAAATGATAAACTAATCTATTAAACTTTAAATCCATTTTTATTTATTTGAGAATTTGATTTTAACTGAAAACATAATAATAGAAATAGTTGCTCAATACTTCAATTTTCCATGATTTTATCCACAGTATCCCTTCCTCCCCTGATATATAACACCTCCACCCAGACATAGTTGATAGATTCATGTGTTTCTGTGACAAGATAAATTCATCACCTAGTTTTATGATGACACGCTCTAAATACACACACAAACACACACAAGTGTGTGAGTCTATGCAAACAAATGATATCTGGTGAGGGGGATATAAAAAGGATTATTTGTCTCTTTTTAAAAGAATTTTTCTTGACAGAACATATTTATTTTGGAGTTCGTCCACATGACCCATGTTATTTGTCCATGGTCACACAAGTATGAAGTCTGGATTTGAATCCCAGATATTTGATGTTTGATCTAACTTTGCTGACTATACAACAGAGTCACTAAAAGGAAGCATTTGGAAAAATTCTAACACTGTTGGATAATTATTTCTCTTTAAGAACTCCAAGATAAAGAACTTATCTAGTGCCATAAAATAAGATGGGCTAGTGAGACATGCAGATTTACAGCCAGCACATTGCCCTCACACACAAGGAATATTTGAAAATCCAGAGGACAAATCATTCTCCTAATAAATTTATAGACCCACATAGACAAAAGTCACACAGGATTAGTAAGTGTTGATGGATTGTGATGTGTATGATTAAAGGGAATTATCACATTAATGAGACTAAAGATCAATAGAAGGTGTACAAAACTCTCAGAATCCTCTAGCAACCACAGGATGAGGAAATAGTTTAAGATTATCTCCCTGCCAAATAACAGAGGATGCTCATGATGAACACAATTTGCTTGATTTTTTTCCTCTTAGAATTACATAAACCCAGTCAGGCAATTGATTTGTGCCCCATTCTCTTATTAAATCCGTCTACGAAGAGAGATAGAACTTACACCTCAGGACATATCATTTTCCAACGAAATATGTATAATTTGAACTTCATTGACTTTTGCCATGTTCTTCCCTAAGTAACACTGGATAGTAAGTTCTTTGGAGGTAAGATTTTTCTTTTTCTTTCTTTCTTTCTTTCTTTCTTTCTTTCTTTCTTTCTTTCTTTCTTTCTTTCTTTCTTTCTTTCTTTTTTTTTTTTAACAACTGTGTCCCCAGGGGTTAGTACAGTATTTAACATATAATCCTTAATGCATATTTATTAATCATTTACTATTACTGAAGCTTAGAAGCATCAAAATAGTCTTTTTTTCTTTTCTTTTTTTTTTTTTTTTTGTTTTTTTTTTTTAAGTTTTTTTATTTAATAATTACATTATATTGACACTCATTTCTGTTCCGATTTTTTTCCCCTCCCTCCCTCCACCCCTCCCCTAGATGGCAAGCAGTCCTTTATATGTTGGATATGTTGCAGTATATCCTAGATACAATATATGTTTGCAGAACCGAACAGTTCTCTTGTTGCGTAGGGAGAATTGGATTCAGAAGGTATAAATAATCGGGAAGAAAAACAAAAATGCAGATAGTTCACATTCGTTTCCCAGTGTTCTTTCTTTGGGTGTAGCTGCTTTTGTCCGTCATTTATCAATTGAAACTCAGGTCTCTTTGTCAAAGAAATCCACTTCCATCAAAATATGTCCTCATACAATATCGTTGTCGAAGTGTATAATGATCTCCTGGTTCTGCTCATTTCACTTAGCATCAGTTCATGAAGGTCTCTCCAAGCCTCTCTGTATTCATCCTGCTGGTCATTTCTTACAGAACAATAATATTCCATAACATTCATATACCACAATTTACCCAGCCATTCTCCAATTGATGGGCATCCATTCATTTTCCAGTTTCTAGCCACTACAAACAGGGCTGCTACAAACATTTTGGCACATACAGGTCCCTTTCCCTTCTTTAGTATTTCTTTGGGATATAAGCCCAATAGAAACACTGCTGGATCAAAGGATATGCACATTTTGATAATTTTTTGGGCATAATTCCAGATTGCTCTCCAGAATGGTTGGATTCGTTCACAACTCCACCAACAATGCATTAGTGTCCCAGTTTTCCCGCATCCCCTCCAACATTCATCATTATTTTTTCCTGTCATCTTAGCCAATCTGACAGGTGTGTAGTGGTATCTCAGAGTTGTCTTAATTTGCATTTCTCTGATCAATAATGATTTGGAACACTCTTTCATATGAGTGGTAATAGTTTCAATCTCTTCCTCTGAAAATTGTCTGTTCATATCCTTTGACCATTTATCAATTGGAGAATGGCTTGATTTCTTATAAATTTGAGTCAGTTCTCTATATATTTTGGAAATGAGGCCTTTATCAGAACCTTTAACTGTGAAAATGTTTTCCCAGTTTGTTGCTTCCCTTCTAATCTTGTTTGCATTAGTTTTATTTGTACAAAGGCTTTTTAATTTGATGTAATCGAAATTTTCTATTCTGTGATCAGTAATGGTCTCTAGTTCATCTTTGGTCACAAATTTCTTTCTCCTCCACAAGTCTGAGAGATAAACTATTCTATGTTCCTCTAATTTATTTATAGTCTCGTTCTTTATGCCTAGGTCATAGACCCATTTTGATCTTATCTTGGTATATGGTGTTAAGTGTGGGTCCATGCCTAATTTCTGCCATACTAATTTCCAATTATCCCAGCAGTTTTTATCAAATATTGAATTCTTTTCCCAGAAGTTAGGGGCTTTGGGTTTGTCAAACACTAGATTGCTATAATTGACTATTCTGTCTTGTGAGCCTAGCCTTTTCCACTGATCCACTAATCTATTTCTTAGCCAATACCAAATGGTTTTGGTGACTGCTGCTTTATAATATAATTTTAGATCAGGTACAGCTAGGCCACCTTCATTTGATTTTTTTTTCATTAGTTCCCTTGAGATTCTCGACTTTTTATTGTTCCATATGAATTTTGTTGTTATTTTTTCTAGATCAATAAAATATTTTCTTGGAAGTCTGATTGGTATAGCACTAAATAAATAGATTAGTTTAGGGAGTATTGTCATCTTTATTATGTTCGCTCGGCCGATCCAAGAGCACTTAATATTTTTCCAATTATTTAAGTCTGACTTTATTTGTGTGGAGACTTTTTTATAATTTTGCTCATATAATTCCTGACTTTCCTTTGGTAGATAGATTCCCAAATATTTTATGGTATCAACAGTTATTCTGAATGGAATTTCTCTTTGTATCTCTTGCTGTTGGGTTTTGTTGGTGATGTATAAAAATGCTGAGGATTTATGGGGATTTATTTTGTAGCCAGCTACTTTGCTAAAATTATGAATTATTTCCAATAGCTTTTTGGTAGAATCTCTGGGGTTCTCTAGGTATACCATCATATCATCTGCAAAGAGTGATAGTTTGGTTTCCTCATTGCCTACTCTAATTCCTTTTATATCTTTCTCGACTCTTATTGCCGAGGCTAGTGTTTCTAATACGATATTAAATAATAATGGTGATAGTGGGCAACCTTGCTTCACTCCAGATCTTACTGGGAAAGGTTCCAGTTTTTCCCCATTGCATATGATGCTTACTGATGGTTTTAAATATATGCTCCTGACTATTTTAAGGAAAAGTCCATTTATTCCTATGCTCTCAAGTGTTTTTATTAGGAATGGATGTTGGATTTTATCAAATGCTTTTTCTGCATCTATTGAGATGATCATGTGGTTTTTGTTTGTTTGGTTATTGATATAGTCAATTATGCTAATAGTTTTCCTAATATTGAACCAGCCCTGCATTCCTGGTATAAATCCTACTTGGTCATAGTGTATTATCCTGGTGACAATTTTCTGTAATCTTTTTGCTAATATTTTATTTAAGATTTTAGCATCAATATTCATTAGGGAGATTGGTCTATAATTTTCTTTCTCTGTTTTCAGCCTACCTGGTTTAGGTATCAGTACCATATCTGTGTCATAAAAGGAGTTTGGTAGGACTCCTTCAATCCCTATTTTTTCAAATAGTTTATATAACATTGGAGTTAATTGTTCTTTAAATGTTTGGTAGAATTCACATGTAAATCCATCTGGTCCTGGGGATTTTTTCTTAGGGAGTTGATTGATAGTTTGTTCTATTTCTTTTTCTGAGATGGGACTGTTTAGGATATTTACTTCTTCCTCTGTTAGTTTGGGCAAGCTGTATTTTTGGAGGTATTTTTCTATTTCGTTTAAGTTGTCGAATTTATTGGCATAAAGTTGGGCAAAGTAACTCCTAATTATTGCTCTAATTTCCTCTTCGTTAGTGGTGAGTTCTCCCTTTTCATTTTTAAGACTAACAATTTGATTTTCCTCTTTCCTTTTTTTAATCAGATTTACTAAGGGTTTGTCTATTTTGTTGGTTTTTTCATAGAACCAACTCTTAGTTTTATTAATCAATTCAATAGTTTTTTTACTTTCAATTTTATTGATCTCACCTTTTACTTTTAGAATTTCAAGTTTAGTGTTTGACTGGGGGTTTTTGATTTGTTCCTTTTCTAGCATTTTTAATTGCAAACCCAATTCATTGACCTTCTCTTTCTCTATTTTATACAAATAGGCCTCTAGAGATATGAAATTTCCCCTTATTACTGCTTTGGCTGCATCCCATACATTTTGGTATGATGTCTCATTATTATCGTTTTCTTGGGTGAAGTTATTAATTATGTCTATGATTTGCTGTTTTACCCAATCATTCTTTAGTATGAGATTATTTAGTTTCCAATTATTTTTTGGTCTACTTCCCCCTGCTTTTTTGTTGAATGTAATTTTCATTGCATCGTGGTCTGAAAAGGATGCATTTACTATTTCTGCCTTACTACATTTGAGTTTGAGGTTTTTATGTCCTAATATATGGTCAATTTTTGTATAGGTTCCATGAACTGCTGAAAAGAAAGTGTATTCCTTTCTGTCTCCATTACATTTTCTCCAGAGATCTATCATATCTAGCTTTTCTAGTATTCTGTTTACCTCTTTAACTTCTTTCTTATTTATTTTCTGGTTTGATTTATCTAATTCTGAGAGTGCAAGGTTAAGATCTCCCACTATTATAGTTTTACTGTCTATTTCTTCTTGCAGCTCTCTTAGTTTCTCTTTTAAGAATTTAGATGCTACCCCACTTGGTGCATATATGTTTAATATAGATAGTGCTTCATTATCCATGCTACCCTTTAGCAAGATATAGTGTCCTTCCTTATCTCTTTTAATTAGGTCAATTTTTGCTTTAGCTTGATCTGAGATCAGGATGGCTACCCCTGCTTTTTTGACTTCACCTGAAGCATAGTAGATTTTGCTCCAACCTTTTACCTTTAACCTGCATGTATCTCCCCGCTTCAGGTGTGTTTCCTGTAAACAACATATTGTAGGATTCTGGCTTTTAATCCATTCTGCTAACCGCTTCCTCTTTATGGGGGAGTTTACCCGTTCACATTTATGGTTAGAATGACCAATTCTGTATTACTTGCCATCTTGTTAACCCCGGTTTATGCTTTCCTCCCTTCTTTCCCCTTTCCCCCCCTTCCAAGTATTAAGCTTGTGAGCACCCCTTGTTTCTCACAGCCCTCCCTTTTTAGTGACCCTCCCCCCGCCTTAGAGTTCCTCCCCCTATCTTACCCCTTTCCCTCCCAGTTCCCGTATTCCCTTCCGCTTAGCTTATTCCTTCCCTTTCCACTTTTCCCTTCTCACTTTTCAATGAGATGGGAGAAGTTTCACCATAGATTGAATATGTCTTAAGATTTTTCACTTAAAGCCAATTCTGAAGGCAGTAAGATACCCACTATATTCATCCCCCTCCATTCTTTCTCTCAGATATAATAGGTTTCCTATGCCTCTTCATGAGATATACTACCCCCACTTTACCCTTTTTCTGGTACAATGTCCTTTCCACATCAATTTCTAGAACAAGGTATACATGTATTCTTTATGCATCTATATAGTCAAAATATAGTTCCCAAGATTAATCTTTACCTTTTTAGATTTCTCTTGAGTTCTATATTTGTAGATCAAACTTTTTGTTAAGTTCTGGTTTTTTCATCAGAAATAGATGAAATTCGCTTACTTCGTTGAATGTCCATCTTCTTCC